>NC_088234.1:62859105-63159105 GCF_036934945.1 Oncorhynchus masou masou
ACTCACGCTCATATGCTAACTCACACTCACTCAATCTCTCACACTCACTCGAACGCTCTCTCACACGTACACACGCTTTCTCTCTCACGCTCACTCGCTCACTCACTCACTCACTCACACACACACTCGCTCTCACACACACTCGCTCTCACACACACTCACACACAAACATGCTCACTCACTCACACACGCTCACTCACACACTCTCGCACATGCTCACTCACGCTTGCTTACTCTCACAAACGCTCACTCACTCTCACACACACACACACACATTCACTCGCTCACACACACTCGCTCACACACACGCTCACATACACTCACACACACATGCTCACTCACTCATTCTCACACACGCTCACTCACACACACACACATGCTCACTCATACACACTCACTCACACACTCTCACACATGCTCACTCACGCTCGCTCACTCTCACACACACTCACTCACTCACACACACACGCTCACACACATGCTCACTCATACGTTCACTCGCTCACTCACTCTCACACACGCTCACTCACTCACACACGCTCACTCACTCACACACAAGCTCACTCACACGCTCCCTCACTCACACACACGCTCACTCACTCTCGCACACGCTCACTCACACACACACATGCTCACTCCCTCACACACATGCTCACTCCCTCACTCACTCTCACACACGCTCACTCATTCACTGTCACACACACACACTCACTCACACACACATGCTCACTCACTCTCACACACACACGCTCACTCTCCACCATGCTCACTCACTCTCACACATGCTCACTCACTCACTCTCACACACACTCAAGCTCACACACACACACTCCCTCAGACACACACACTCACTCACACGCTCACTCATTCACTCACTCACACGCTCACTCATTCACTCACTCTCACACACACTCACTCTCACACACGCTCACTCTCACACACGCTCACTCACTCTCACACACGTTCACTCGCTCTCACACACACACGCTCACATACACTCACACATGCTCACACATGCTCACTCACTCCCTCTCACACACACACACGCCACTCATTCACTCACTCACACGCTCACTCATTCACTCACTCACACACACTCACTCTCACACACGCTCACCCACTCACACACGCTCACTCTCACACACGTTCACTCGCTCTCACACACACACTCACATACACTCGCTCTCACTCTCACACATGCTCACTCACTCCCTCTCTCACTCCCTCACTCACTCTCACACATGCTCACTCATTCACTGGCACACACACACTCACTCACACACACACACATGCTCACTCACTCTCACACACACACGCTCACTCTCACCATGCACACTCACTCACACATGCTCACTCACTCACTCTCACACACACTCAAGCTCACACACACACTCCCTCAGACACACACACTCCCTCAGACACACGCCCACTCATTCACTCACTCACACACACTCACTCACACACGCTCACCTACTCTCACACACGCTCGCTCACTCTCACACACGCTCAATCACTCTCACAAACGCTCACTCACACGTTCACTCGCTCTCACACACACACACTCACATACACTCACACACGCTCTCACTCTCACACATGCTCACTCACTCCCTCTCTCACACACACACACACTCTCACACACTCACTCACTCTCACACGTGCACACTCACTCACTAACTCTCACGCTCACTCACTCACGCTCACTCACACACACACACTCTCACACATGCACATTCACCATCACACTCACTCACGCTCACAGGATCTGAAATTGAAAGATATGATTGTGAGACAGAATGACTGGGGTACCAAAATAAACCACTCTGTATCCAAATAAAATCATCAAAAAAATAACCGGACTGATTAAATATAATTTACACATCACTGACAGACTCCTGAAGACCCTTGTGTGCATGTGTGTACTGACAGGGGGAAAAATAGACTTATTACACCTGCAGCCTCTACCATAAACCTGAAGAGAGAGAGAGAGAGAGAGAGACAGAGAGACAGACAGAGAGAGACAGAGACAGAGAGAGGCAGAGACAGAGAGACAGAGACAGAGAGAGGCAGAGACAGAGAGACAGGGACAGAGAGAGAGACACAGACAGACAGAGACAGAGAGACAGAGACAGAGAGAGACAGAGACAGAGAGAGAGACAGAGAGAGAGAGAGAGACAGAGAGAGGGGGAAGAGACAGAGAGAGGGGGGGAGACAGAGACAGAGACAGAAAGAGAGAGACAGAGAGAGAGCAAGAGACAGAGAGACAGAGAGAGAGAGAGAGTGAGAGAGAGAGAGGAGGGGGACAGAGAGAGGGGGAGAGAGAGAGAGAGAGACAGACAGACAGCTCCCATGGGCGTTGGGGACAATTTGTCTTATGTAGCACACAGCACAGGGCTGCTTCTAGGCCAGGTGGAAATTGCCTGAAGATGTGGGTGCCTTCGGAAATGAACTCTGGTCAGCTTGTGTTTCAGTTGGAGGGTAATGAGTTGGAGAGAGAGAGTATGGACTTTACAGTAGGTGGCTCCAGTTTTTGGTAGAAAAGCTGCAAGTCCAGAGGACATTCTGCAATGTCGACACACACACACACACGCACACACACACACACACACACACACACACACACACACACACACACACACACACACACACACACACACACACACACACACACACACACACACACACACACAAGCAAGCAGACTCAAATGCACAGGCACGACGCACACACACACAAGCACGCAAACACACACAGGCACACAAACACACACTTGCTCGTACACACACCCACACTCATACCCGCACATACAAATAAACACACTCACACACAAACCCTCTCACTCCCTCTCGCACGCTCGCTTCCTCTCACACGCTCACTCACTCACGCACGCATGCTCCCTCCCTCACACACTCACTCACTCACTCACACACACACAATCACTCTCTCACACACTGTCACTCACTATCTCACTCTCACTCCCTCTCACACACACACACACAAGCACACTCACAAACTCTCTCACACACACATGCACTCACACACACTCACTCACTCTCTCACACACACACACTCACAAACACACACACACATGCTCACTCACACGCTCACACACGCTCACTCACTCACTCTCACACACGCTCGCTCGCTCACTCTCACACTCTCACTCACGCTCACACAGGCTCACACACACTACCACTCTCACACACGCTCACTCAATCTCACACATGCTCACTCACTCACGCTCACTCACACACTCACTCTCATACACGCTCACTCACTCACGCTCACTCACTCTCACACACACACACACACACTCCCTCACACACACGCTCACTCACTCACTCACTCACTCACTCACTCACACACTCACTCACACACTCGCTCTCACACACACTCATTCTCACACACTCGCTCTCACACACTCGCTCTCACACAAACATGCTCACTCACACACGCGCCGCCACTCACACACTCGCCACACACTCTCGCTCACACACTCTTGCACATGCTCACTCACGCTTGCTTACTCTCACACACGCTCACTCACTCTCTCACACACACACACACACACACTCACTCGCTCTCACACACACTTGCTCACACACACGCTCAAATACACTCACACACGCTCTCACACTCAAACGCTCACTCACACACTCTCACACATGCTCACTCACGCTCGCTCACTCTCACACACGCTCACTCTCACACACACACACACACACAAACACACACACGCTCACTCACTCACACACACGCTCACTCATACGTTCACTCGCTCACTCACTCTCACACACGCCACTCACTCTCACTCACTCACTCTCACATGCTCACTCACTCACACACACGCTCACTCACTCACACACGCTCCCTCAGACACACACTCACTCACTCACTCACACGCTCACTCATTCACTCACTCTCACACACGCTCATTCTCACACACACTCGCCCACCCTCACAGACGCTCACCTACTCTCACACACGCTCACTCTCACACACGCTCACTCACACGTTCACTCGCTCTCACACACACACGCTCACAAACACTCACACACGCTCTCACTCTCACACATGCTCACTCACTCCCTCTCTCACACACACACACACACACTCACTCACACACGTGCACAGGCTCACTCACACTCTCACGCTCACTCACTCACTCACGCTCACTCACTCACTCACGCTCACTCACACACACACTCTCACATGCACATTCACCATCACACTCACTCACGCTCACAGGATCACTCACGCCACAGAATCACTCAAGCTCACACGCTCGCTCACTCACTCACGCTCATATGCTAACTCACACTCACTCAATCTCTCACACTCACTCGAACGCTCTCTCACACGTACACACGCTTTCTCTCTCACGCTCACTCGCTCACTCACTCACTCACTCACACACACACTCGCTCTCACACACACTCGCTCTCACACACACTCACACACAAACATGCTCACTCACTCACACACGCTCACTCACACACTCTCGCACATGCTCACTCACGCTTGCTTACTCTCACAAACGCTCACTCACTCTCACACACACACACACACACATTCACTCGCTCTCACACACACTCGCTCACACACACGCTCACATACACTCACACACACATGCTCACTCACTCATTCTCACACACGCTCACTCACACACACACACATGCTCACTCATACACACTCACTCACACACTCTCACACATGCTCACTCACGCTCGCTCACTCTCACACACACTCACTCACTCTCACACACACACGCTCACACACATGCTCACTCATACGTTCACTCGCTCACTCACTCTCACACACGCTCACTCACTCTCACACACGCTCACTCACTCACACACAAGCTCACTCACACGCTCCTCACTCACACACACGCTCACTCACTCTCGCACACGCTCACTCACACACACACATGCTCACTCCCTCACACACATGCTCACTCCCTCACTCACTCTCACACACGCTCACTCATTCACTGTCACACACACACACTCACTCACACACACACATGCTCACTCACTCTCACACACACACGCTCACTCTCCACCATGCTCACTCACTCTCACACATGCTCACTCACTCACTCTCACACACACTCAAGCTCACACACACACACTCCCTCAGACACACACACTCACTCACACGCTCACTCATTCACTCACTCACACGCTCACTCATTCACTCACTCTCACACACACTCACTCTCACACACGCTCACTCTCACACACGCTCACTCACTCTCACACACGTTCACTCGCTCTCACACACACACGCTCACATACACTCACACATGCTCTCACACATGCTCACTCACTCCCTCTCTCACACACACACACGCTCACTCATTCACTCACTCACACGCTCACTCATTCACTCACTCTCACACACACTCACTCTCACACACGCTCACCCACTCTCACACACGCTCACTCTCACACACGTTCACTCGCTCTCACACACACACTCTCACATACACTCGCTCTCACTCTCACACATGCTCACTCACTCCCTCTCTCACTCCCTCACTCACTCTCACACATGCTCACTCATTCACTGGCACACACACACTCACTCACACACACACACACATGCTCACTCACTCTCACACACACACGCTCACTCTCACCATGCACACTCACTCTCACACATGCTCACTCACTCACTCTCACACACACTCAAGCTCACACACACACACTCCCTCAGACACACACACTCCCTCAGACACACGCCCACTCATTCACTCACTCTCACACACACTCACTCTCACACACGCTCACCTACTCTCACACACGCTCGCTCACTCTCACACACGCTCAATCACTCTCACAAACGCTCACTCACACGTTCACTCGCTCTCACACACACACACTCACATACACTCACACACGCTCTCACTCTCACACATGCTCACTCACTCCCTCTCTCACACACACACACACTCTCACACACTCACTCACTCTCACACGTGCACACTCACTCACTAACTCTCACGCTCACTCACTCACGCTCACTCACACACACACACTCTCACACATGCACATTCACCATCACACTCACTCACGCTCACAGGATCACTCACGCTCACAGAATCACTCAAGCTCACATGCTCGCTCACTCACTCATGCTCACATGCTAACTCACACTCACTCACATGCTCACTCACACTCACTCAATCTCTCACACTCACTCGAAACCTCTCTCACACGTACACACGCTTTCTCTCTCACGCTCACTCGCTCACACACGCTCTCACTCTCACACATGCTCACTCACTCCCTCTCTCACACACACACACACTCTCACACACTCACTCACTCTCACACGTGCACACTCACTCACTAACTCTCACGCTCACTCACTCACGCTCACTCACACACACACTCTCACACATGCACATTCACCATCACACTCACTCACGCTCACAGGATCACTCACGCTCACAGAATCACTCAAGCTCACATGCTCGCTCACTCACTCATGCTCACATGCTAACTCACACTCACTCACATGCTCACTCACACTCACTCAATCTCTCACACTCACTTGAAACCTCTCTCACACGTACACACGCTTTCTCTCTCACGCTCACACACGCTCACTCGCTCACACACGTGCACACTCACTCTTACACACAGACGCACACTCACTCACTCATGCTCACACGCTCAATCACTCGCTCGCACTCACGCTCGCTCGCACTCACTCCCACACAGACTCTCTCACTCTCGCTCGCTCACTCTCACAAGCTCACTCTCTCACACGCTCACTCTCTCAGACACTCTCACTGACTCTCACATGCTCACTGACTCACTCACTCTCACACTCGCTCTCTCACCCACTCACGCTCTCTCATGCTCCCTCACTCATGCTCACACACTCGCTATCTCACACACTCTTGCTCACTCACTCACTCTCACATGCCATCTCACTCACATGCTAGCTCACTCTCACATGCTCACTCACTCTCACACGCTCTCTCACGCTTTCTCACTCACGCTCACACACGCTCCCGCTCTCACACGCTCTCTCACACACTCTCACTCGCTCGCTCACTCACTCGCACATGCTAGCTCACTCTCATACGCTCATTCACACACACTCACTCACTCTCACATGTGCACACTCACTCACTCTCATACACTCACTCTCACACGCTCGCTCACTCACACTCACTCTCACACATGCACTTTCACGCTCACACTCACTCAAGCTCACTCGCTCGCTCACTCACTCACACTTACTCAATCTCTCACACTCACTCGCACACACACGACGCTCTCTCACACGTACGCGCGCTTTCTCTCTCACTCTCTCACGCTCACTCGCTCACACACGTGCACACTCACTCACTCTCACACAGGCACACTCACTCTCTCACATGCACACGCACTCTCGCTCGCACTCACTTGCACACAGACTCTCTCACTCTCACAATCTCACACACTCTCTCTCACACACTCTCACTGTCTCTCACACGCTCACTCACTCACACTCTCTCTCTCACCCACTCACGCTCTCTCATGCTCGCTCAATAACACATACGCCCTCTTTCACACACTCACTCGCTCTCTCACACACTCTCACATGCTAGCTCACTCTCACAAGCTCTCTCACGCTTGCTCACTCACGCTCACACACGCTCCCGATCTCACACACTCACTCGCTCTCTCACACACTCTCACTCGCTCGCTCACTCACTCTCACATGCTAGCTCACTCTCACACGCTCACTCTCACACACTCACTCACTCTCACACACTCACGCTCTCTCACACACTCACGCTCTCTCACTCACTCAAGCTCTCTCACACGCTCTCGATTACACACACGCACGCTCGCCCGCTTTCTCACACACTCACTCTCATGCTCACACACTCTGTCACACTCACTCGCTCACACAAGCTCACTCACACTCACTCGCACATGAACGCATGCTCGCTCTCTTACTCACTCGCACACACACCCTCGCTCTCTCACACAACCTCGCTCTCTCCCTCTCACACACTCACTCTCTCACGCTCACTTGCTCTCTCACACTCATTCGCTCACACGCACGCTCTCTCACTCACACGCACGCTCTCACATGCACGCTCACTCGCTCTCACTCGCGCACGCTCACTCGCTCTCACTCGCGCATGCTCCCTCGCTCTCACTCGCGCATGCTCCCTCGCTCTCACACACGCACACTCACTCACACACGCACACTCACACACGCACACTGTGGTGGTAATAGAACGGAGTGTGGTGTCCCTGCGGCTGGAGAGTGGAGGTCTATTTCAGGACAGAAATGTTTCCTCACGTTAACCTCCTCTGACTAGACATTAGGCCTGAAGAAGTCCACAGAGGTAGAAACCAGCCTACAGGGGAGGAACAGGGGACAGATGAACACTAAAAATACCCCAGTAACACCTTCCTTCAGTCAGCACAGCAGATCCCAGTCCCGTGTGTGTGTGTGTTAGCCTTCTGCCGACCTTGGCTGTCTCCTCCAGGCACAGCAAGGTTGCTCTCTCACAGAGAGAAAACAATCACAACAACAGACTCCATGGTTTACTACTGGTTTAATGGTTTACTACTGCTTTACTACTGGTTTAATGGTTTACTACTGCTTTACTACTGGTTCAATGGTTTACTACTGCTTTACTACTGCTTTACTACTGGTTTAATGGTTTACTACTGGTTTACTACTGGTTTAATGGTTTACTACTGGTTTACTACTGGTTTAATGGTTTACTACTGCTTTACTACTGGTTTAATGGTGTACTACTGCTTTACTACTGGTTCAATGGTTTACTACTGGTTTACTACTGGTTTAATGGTGTACTACTGGTTTACTACTGGTTTAACGGTTTACTACTGATTTACTACTGCTTTACTACTGGTTTAATGGTTTACTACTGGTTTAATGGTTTACTACTGCTTTACTACTGGTTTACTGGTTCAATGGTTTACTACTGGTTTAATGGTTTACTACTGGTTTACTACTGGTTTAATGGTTTACTACTGGTTCAATGGTTTACTACTGCTTTACTACTGGTTTAATGGTTTACTACTGCTTTACCACTGGTTCAATGGTTTACTACTGCTTTACTACTGGTTTAATGGTTTACTACTGGTTTAATGGTTTACTACTGGTTTACTACTGGTTTAATGATTTACTACTGGTTAACTACTGCATTACTACTGGTTTAAAGGTTTACTACTGGTTTACTACTAGTTCAATGGTTTACTACTGCTTTACTACTGGTTTAATTGTTTACTACTGCTTTACTACTGGTTTAATGGTTTACTGCTGGTTTAGGATTGATTTACTACTGGTTTAATGGTTTACTACTGGTTTACTGGTTTACTACTGGTTTAGTATTGATTTACTACTGGTTTAGTATAGATTTACTACTGGTTTAGTATTGATTTACTACTGGTTTAATGGTTTACTGCTGGTTTAGGATTGATTTACTACTGGTTTAATGATTTACTACTGGTTTATTGATTTACTACTGGTTTAGTATTGATTTACTACTGGTTTAATGGTTTACTACTGGTTTAATGGTTTACTACTGGTTTAGTATTGATTTACTACTTGTTTAATGATTTACTACTGGTTTAATGGTTTACTACTGGTTTATTGGTTTACTACTGGTTTAGTATTGATTTACTACTTGTTTAATGGTTTACTACTGGTTTAATGGTTTACTACTGGTTTAGTATTGATTTACTACTGGATTCATGGAGGAAGGCCCTAAATATTGTCAAAGACTCCAGCCATCCTAGTCATAGACTGTTTTCTCTGCTTCCGCATGGCAAGTGGTACCAGAGCGCCAAATCTAAGTCCAAGAGGCTTCTTGGACTTTCTTTTGTTCTTTGTGTTTCTTCCATTTGCGAATAATCACACCAACTGTTGTCACCTTCTGACCAAGCTGCTTGGCGATGGTCTTGTAGCCCATTCCAGCCTTGTGTAGGTCTAAAATCTTGTACCTGACATCCTTGGACAGCTCTCTGGTCTTGGCCATGGTGGAGAGTTTGGAATCTGATTGATTGCTTCTGTGGACAGGTGTCTTCTATACAGGTAACAAGCTGAGATAAGGAGCACTCCCTTTAAGAGTGTGCTCCTAATCTCAGCTCATTACCTGCATAAAAGACACCTGGGAGCCAGAAATCTTTCTGATTGAGAGGGGGTCAAATACTTATTTCCCTCATTAAAATGCAAATAAATTAATAACATTTTTGACATGCGTTTTCTGGATTTGTTTGTTGTTATTCTGTCTCTCACTGTTCAAATAAACCTACCATTAAAATTATAGACTGATCATTTCTTTGTCAGTGGGCAAACGCTCAAAATCAGCAGGGTATCAAATACTTTTTTCCCTCACTGTATCTATGCATAGTCACATTAATAACGTTAATAACTGACATAGTCACGTTAATGTGAAATGTCAGAATAATAGTAGACAGAATGATTTATTTCAGCTTTTATTTCTTTCATCACATTCCCAGTGGGTCAGAAGTTTACATACACTCAATTAGTATTTGGAAGCATTGCCTTTAAATTGTTTTACTTGGGTCAAACGTTTCGGGTAGCCTACCACAAGCTTCCCACAATAAGTTGGGTGAATTTTGGCCCATTCCTCCTGCCAGAGCTGGTGTAACTGAGTCGGGTATGTAGGCTCCTTACTCACACACGCTTTTTTAGTTCTGCCCCCTATTTTTCTATAGGATTGAGGACAGGGCTTTGTGATGGCCACTCCAATACCTTGACTTTGTTGTCCTTAAGCCATTTTGCCACAACTTTGGAAGTGTGATTTGGGGTCATTGTCCATTTGGAAGACCGATTCACAATCAACCTTTAACTTCCAGACTGAAGTCTTGAGATGTTGCTTCAATATATCCACATAATTTTCAAACCTCATGCTGCTATCTATTTTGTGAAGTGCACCAGTCCCTACTGCAGCAAAGCAACCCCACAACATAAGGGATGGTGTTCTTTGGCTTCCTCCAAACATAACAATGGTCATTATGGCCATTAAGAGTTCTATTTTTCTTTCATCAAACCAGAGGATATTTCTCCAAAAAGTACGACCTTTGTCCCCATGTACAGTTACAACCCGTAGTCTGGCTTTTTAATGGCGGTTTTGGAGCAGTGGCTTCTTCCTTGCTGAGCGGCCTTTCAGGTTATGCCGATATAGGACTTGTTTTACTGTGGATATAGATACTTTTGTACCTGTTTCCTCCAGCATCTTCACAAGGTCCTTTGCTGTTGTTCTGGGATTGATTTGCACCTTTTGCACCAAATACTGGCATACAATTGTTTGTACAGATGAACATGGTACCTTCAGGCGTTTGGAAATTGCTCCCAAGGATGAACCAGACTTGTGGAGGTCTACATGGCTGATTTCTTTTGATTTTCCCATGATGTCAAGCAAAGACGCAGTGAGTTTGAAAGTAGGCCTTGAAATACATCCATAGATACACCTCCAATTGACTCAAATGATGTCAATTAGCCTATCAGAAGCTTCTATGCCATGACATAATTTTCTGGAATTTTCCAAGCTGTTTCAAGGCACAGTCAACTTAGTGTATACAAACTACTGACCAACTGGAATTGTGGTACAGTGAATTATAAGTGAAATAATCTTTCTGTAAACAATTGTTGAAAAATGTCTTATGTCATGCACAAAGTAGATGTCCAAACCGACTTGCAAAAACTATAGTATGTTAACAAGAAATTAGTGGAGTGGTTGAAAAACGAGTTTTAATGACTCCAACCTAAGTGTATGTAAACTTCCGACTTCAACTGTATTACCTCAATGTCCTTGACTAACCGGTGCCACCGCACAGTCCCAGTACCCCCTGTACATAGCCTCCACATTGACTCTGTCCCAGTACCCCCTGTACATAGCCTCCACATTGACTCTGTCCCAGTACCCCCTGTACATAGCCTCCACATTGACTCTGTCCCAGTACCCCCTGTACATAGCCTCCACATTGACTCTGTCCCAGTACACCCTGTACATAGCCTCCACATTGACTCTGTCCCAGTACCCCCTGTACATAGCCTCCACATTGCCAGTGTACCAGTACACCCTGTACATAGCCTCCACATTGACTCTGCACCAGTACACCCTGTACATAACCTCCACATTGACTCTGTACCAGTACACCCTGTTTATAGCCTCCACATTGACTCTGTACCAGTACACCCTGTATATAGCCTCCACATTGACTCTGTACCAGTACACCCTGTACATAGCCTCCACATTGACTCTGTTCCAGTACACCCTGTACATAGCCTCCACATTGACTCTGTTCCAGTACACCCTGTATATAGCCTCCACATTGACTCTGTACCAGAACACCCTGTATATAGCCTCCACATTGACTCTGTACCAGAACACCCTGTATATAGCCTCCACATTGACTCTATACCAGTACACCCTGTATATAGCCTCCACATTGACTCTGTACCAGTACACCCTGTATATAGCCTCCACATTGACTCTGTACCAGTACACCCTGTATATAGCCTCCACATTGACTCTGTACCAGTACACCCTGTACATAGCCTCCACATTGACTCTATACCAGTACACCCTGTATATAGCCTCCACATTGACTCTATACCAGTACACCCTGTATATAGCCTCCACATTGACTCTATACCAGTACACCCTGTATATAGCCTCCACATTGACTCTATACCAGTACACCCTGTATATAGCCTCCACATTGACTCTATACCAGTACACCCTGTATATAGCCTCCACATTGACTCTGTACCAGTACACCCTGTATATAGCCTCGCTATTGTTATTTTACTGCTGCTCTTTAATTACTTGTTACTTTTATTTCTTATTCTTATTTAATTATTTTGGGGGGCATTTTTTAAAAACTGCATTGTTGGTTAAGGGCTTGTAAGTAAGCATATCACTGTAAGGTCTACACCTGGTGGTTAAGGGCTTGTAAGTAAGCATTTCACTGTAAGGTCTACACCTGTTGGTTAAGGGCTTGTAAGTAAGCATATCACTGTAAGGTCTACACCGGTTGGTTCAGGGCTTGTAAGTAAGCATATCACTGTAAGGTCTACACCTGTTGGTTAAGGGCTTGTAAGTAAGCATATCACTGTAAGGTCTACACCTGTTGGTTAAGGGCTTGTAAGTAAGCATTTCACGGTAAGGTCTACACCTGTTGGTTAAGGGCTTGTAAGCAAGCATATCACTGTATGGTCTACACCTGTTGGTTAAGGGCTTGTAAGTAAGCATTTCACGGTAAGGTCTACACCTGTTGGTTAAGAGCTTGTAAGTAAGCATATCACTGTAAGGTCTACACCTGTTGGTTAAGGGCTTGTAAGTAAGCATATCACTGTAAGGTCTACACCTGTTGGTTAAGGGCTTGTAAGTAAGCATATCACTGTAAGGTCTACACCTGTTTATTTGGCGCATGTTCCCATAGCTGGTTAATTGAACTAATGGCACCACCTACAGAGATGGACCAGGACACCATTGTCTTCCCATAGCTGGTTAATTGAACTAATGGCACCACCTACAGAGATGGACCAGAACACCATGTCTTCCCATAGCTGGTTAATTGAACTAATGGCACCACCTACAGAGATGGACCAGAACACCATGTCTTCCCATAGCTGGTTAATTGAACTAATGGCACAACCTACAGAGATGGACCAGAACACCATGTCTTCCCATAGCTGGTTAATTGAACTAATGGCACCACCTACAGAGATGGACCAGAACACCATGTCTTCCCATAGCTGGTTAATTGAACTAATGGCACCACCTACAGAGATGGACCAGAACACCATGTCTTCCCATAGCTGGTTAATTGAACTAATGGCACCACCTACAGAGATGGACCAGAACACCATGTCTTCCCATAGCTGGTTAATTGAACTAATGGCACCACCTACAGAGATGGACCAGAACACCATGTCTTCCCATAGCTGGTTAATTGAACTAATGGCACCACCTACAGAGATGGACCAGAACACCATGTCTTCCCATAGCTGGTTAATTGAACTAATGGCACCACCTACAGAGATGGACCAGAACACCATGTCTTCCCATAGCTGGTTAATTGAACTAATGGCACCACCTACAGAGATGGACCAGAACACCATGTCTTCCCATAGCTGGTTAATTGAACTAATGGCACCACCTACAGAGATGGACCAGAACACCATGGAAGCCGTGTTACGTATTAAAACTGCACAGTGACAGCATTATCTGGCTACTGTGTTGTAAAAACATGCACCACCCGGTCTGTGTCCTCTTAGCGTGTGTGTTCTTCGCGTGTGTATGTGTGAACCCATCTGCTGTGCAACCCCAAGAGTGTGAGTGTGTATATGGAGGGGGAGAGGGGGAGGGATGGGGGAGGAAGGTTAGTACTTCAATGATTGATTTAGGCTAAGGCACCACAACTAAAATAAAAGTGATTCATCACCTGACAGGGCATTGGACAATTAAAAGCTTCTCTGGGAGTCTAAAAATAACATGTCCTTTTTTATTTATCCTAAATCCCCTCTGCAGAGACGTCCCTCACAGTCACACAACAACACACATGCACATTGCGCACGAACACACACACAATGACAGCACTAATCTCGTCCTCTTTTGTTAAACAGACCTGGCCATGCTCAGACAGGCAGCCTTTATGTTATGTACTTGAGTGAAGACCCAAAAGCGGTTTTAACAGAAAACAGAGTTCTTTAATGAAAAAACAGGAATGGCATAAATCCTCTTCCAACGTAGTCAATGGAACAAAAGAACGTAGTATAATGCAGGATGCACCTGCCAGGCAGACTCCGACAGGATAGGACAAGGTGGAAGCAAACGGGACGACAGCTTGCTTCTGGCATCAAAAAACACAAACAAGAATCAGACACTGAAAGTAGCAGGAACAGAGAGAGAAATAGAGACCTAATCAGAGGGGGAAGAGAGAACAGGTGGGGAAAGAGTGAATGAGCTAGTTAGGGGAAATGTAGAACAGCTGAAGAATGAGAGACAGAGAAGGTAACCTAAAACCAGCAGAGAGAGACAGAGTGAAGAGAAAGGACAGGAACAGACATAACAAGACATGACAGTACCCCCCCCACTCACCGAGCGCCTCCTGGCGCACTCGAGGAGGAAACCTGGCGGCAACGGAGGAAATCATCGATCAGCGAACGGTCCAGCACGTCCCGAGAGGGAACCCAACTCCTCTCCTCAGGACCGTACCCCTCCCAATCCACTAGGTACTGATGACCACGGCCCCGAAGGCGCATGTCCAAAATCTTACGAACCCTGTAGATGGGTGCGCCTCGACAAGGATGGGGGGAGGGACGAGCGGGGGCGAAGAACGGGCTTAACACAGGAGACATGGAAGACCGGGTGAACGCGACGAAGATAGCGCGGGAGAAGAAGTCGCACTGCGACAGGATTAATGACCTGAGAAATACGGAACGGACCAATGAACCGCGGGGCCAACTTGCGAGAAGCTGTCTTAAGGGGAAGGTTCTGAGTGGAGAGCCATACTCTCTGACCGCAACAATATCTAGGACTCTTGGTCCTACGCTTTTTAGCGGCCCTCACAGTCTGCGCCTATTACGGCAAAGTGCCGACCTGACCCCCTTCCAGGTGCGCTCGCAACGCTGGACAAAAGCCTGAGCGGAGGGGACGCAGGACTCGGCGAGCTGAGAAGAGAACAGCGGAGGCTGGTACCCGAGGCTACTCTGAAAAGGGGATAGACCGGTAGCAGACGAGGGAAGCGAGTTGTGGGCGACTCTGCCCAGGGGAGCTGTTCTGACCAAGACGCAGGGTTACGAAAAGAAAGACTGCGTAAAATGCGACCAACAGTCTGATTGGCCCGTTCGGCTTGACCGTTAGACTGGGGATGAAAGCCGGACGAGAGACTGACGGAAGCCCCAATCAAACGGCAAAACTCCCTCCAAAATTGGGACGTGAACTGCGGGCCTCTGTCGGAAACGACGTCAGAAGGAAGGCCATGAATACGGAAAACATTCTCGATAATGATCTGAGCCGTCTCCTTAGCAGAAGGGAGCTTATCGAGAGGAATGAAATGAGCCGCCTTAGAGAATCTATCGACAACCGTAAGAATAACTGTCTTCCCCGCTGATGAAGGCAGTCCGGTGATAAAATCTAAAGCGATGTGAGACCACGGTCGAGAGGGAATGGGAAGCGGTCTGAGACGGCCGGCAGGAGGAGAGTTCCCAGATTTAGTCTGCGCGCAGACCGAACAAGCGGCGACAAATCGACGCGTCACGTTCCCGAGTGGGCCACCAGAAACGCTGGCGAATGGAAGCGAGCGTACCCCGAACGCCGGGGTGGCCGGCTAACTTGGCAGAGTGGGCCCACTGAAGAACGGCCGGACAAGTAGGAACGGAAACGAACAGAAGGTTCCTAGGACAAGCTCGCGGCGACGGAGTGTGAGCGAGTGCTTGCTTTACCTGCCTCTCAATTCCCCAGACAGTCAACCCGACAACACGCCCGTCAGGGAGAATCCCCTCGGGGTCGGTGGAGACCTCAGAAGAACTGAAGAGACGAGATAAAGCATCAGGCTTGGTGTTTTTTGAGCCCGGACGATAAGAAATAACAAACTCGAAACGAGCGAAAAACAGAGCCCAACGAGCCTGACGCGCATTAAGTCGTTTGGCTGAACGGATGTACTCAAGGTTCCTATGGTCAGTCCAAACGACAAAAGGAACGGTCGCCCCCCCAACCACTGTCGCCATTTGCCTAGGGCTAAGCGGATGGCGAGCAGTTCGCGATTACCAACATCATAGTTACGTTCTGACGGCGATAAGCGATGAGAGAAAAACGCGCAAGGATGGACCTTGCCGTCAGAGAGAGAGCGCTGAGAAAGAATGGCTCCCACGCCCACCTCTGACGCGTCAACCTCAACAACAAACTGTCTAGAGATGTCAGGTGTAACAAGAATAGGAGCGGATGTAAAACGATTCTTAAGAAGATCAAAAGCTCCCTGGGCGGAAACGGACCACTTAAAGCACGTCTTAACAGAAGTAAGGGCTGTGAGGGGAGCTGCCACCTGACCGAAATTACGGATGAAACGACGATAGAAATTAGCGAAGCCCAGAAAGCGCTGCAGCTCGACGCGTGACTTAGGAACGGGCCAATCAATGACAGCCTGGACCTTAGCGGGATCCATCTTAATGCCCTCAGCGGAAATAACGGAACCGAGAAAAGGGACAGAGGCGGCATGAAAAATGCACTTCTCAGCCTTCACATAAAGACAGTTCTCCAAAAGGCGCTGGAGGACGCGTCGCACGTGCTGAACATGAATCGAGAGAGACGGAGAAAAATCAGGATATCGTCCATGTAAACGAAAACAAAAATGTTCAGCATGTCTCTCAGGACGTCGTTAACTAGTGCCTGAAAGACAGCTGGAGCGTTAACGAGGCCGAAAGGAAGAACCCGGTATTCAAAGTGCCCTAACGGAGTGTTAAACGCCGTCTTCCACTCGTCCCCCTCCCTGATGCGCACGAGATGGTAGGCGTTACGAAGGTCCAATTTGGTGAAAAACCTGGCTCCCTGCAGGATCTCGAAGGCTGAAGACATAAGAGGAAGCGGGTAACGATTCTTAACTGTTATGTCATTCAGCGCTCGATAATCCACGCATGGGCGCAGGGACCCGTCCTTCTTCTGAACAAAAAAAAACCCCGCTCCGGCGGGAGAGGAGGAGGAGACTATGGTACCGGCGTTGAGCGAAACCGACAAATAATCCTCGAGAGCCTTGCGTTCGGGAGCCGACAGAGAGTATAATCTACCCCGGGGGGGAGTAGTTCCCGGAAGGAGATCAATACTACAGTCATACGACCGGTGTGGAGGGAGAGAAGTGGCCTTGGAACGACTGAACACCGTGCGCAGATCGTGATACTCCTCCGGCACCCCTGTCAAATCGCCAGGCTCCTCCTGTGAAGAAGAGACAGAGGAAACAGGAGGGATAGCAGACATTAAACAGGTCACATGACAAGAAACATTCCAGGATAGGATAGTATTACTAGACCAATTAATAGAAGGGTTATGGCGCACTAGCCAGGGATGACCCAAAACAACAGGTGTAAAAGGTGAACGAAAAATTAAAAAAGAAATGGTTTCGCTATGATTACCAGAGACAGTGAGGGTTAAAGGCAGCGTCTCACGCTGAATCTTGGGGAGAGAACTACCATCTAAAGCGAACAAGGCCGTGGGCTCCCTAACTGTCTGAGAGGAATGTCATGTTCCCGAGCCCAGGTCTCGTCCATAAAACAGCCCTCCGCCCCAGAGTCTATCAAGGCACTGCAGGAAGCAGATGAACCGGGCCAGCGGAGATGGACCGGAAAGGTAGTGCGTGATCCAGAAGGAGAGGCCTGAGTAGTTGCGCTCACCAGTAGCCCTCCCTTTACTGATGAGCTCTGGCTTTTACTGGACATGAGGTGACAAAATGACCAGCGGAGCCGCAGTAGAGACAGAGGCGATTGGTGATTCTCCGTTCCTTCTCCTTGGCCGAGATGCGGATACCCCCAGCTGCATAGGCTCAGCATCCGAGCCGGCGGAGGAGGGTGGCAGTGATGCGGCAGGTGGCAGTGATGTGGAGAGGGGAGCAACGGAGAACGCGAGCTCCTTTCCACGAGCTCGGCGACGAAGATCAAACCGTCGCTCTATGCGAATAGCGAGAGCTATTAAGGAGTCCAGACAGGAAGGAACCTCCCGGGAGAGGATCTCATCCTTAACCTCGACGAGGAGACCCTCCAGAAAACGAGCGAGCAAAGCCGGCTCGTTCCAGTCACTAGAGGCAGCGAGAGTGCGAAACTCAATAGAATAATCCGTTATGGATCTATTCCCCTGACATAGGGAAGACAGGGCCCTGGAAGCCTCCTCGCCAAAAACAGAACGGTCAAAAACCCGTATCATCTCCTCCTTAAAGTCCTGATACTGGTTAATACACTCAGCCCTCGCCTCCCAGATTGCCGTGCCCCACTCACGCGCCCGTCCGGTAAGGAGAGAAATGACGTAGGCGATGCGGGCTGCGCTCCTGGAGTAAGTGTTGGGCTGGAGAGAGAACACCACATCACACTGAGTGAGGAATGAGCGGCACTCAGTGGGCTCCCCAGAGTAACACGGCGGGTTGTTGATCCTGGGCTCCGGAGACTCGGAAACCCTGGAAGTGGGCGGTGGATCGAGGTGGAGTTGGTGAACCTGTCTTGTGAGGTCGGAGACTTGGACGGCCAGGGTCTCAACGGCATGTCGAGCAGCAGACAATTCCTCCTCGTGTCTGCCTAGCATCGCTCCCTGGATCTCGACGGCGGAGTGAAAAGGGTCCGGAGCCGCTGGGTCCATTCTTGGTCTGATTCTTCTGTTATGTACTTGAGTGAAGACCCAAAAGCGGTTTTAACAGAAAACAGAGTTCTTTAATAAAAAAAACAGGAATGGCATAAATCCTCTTCCAACGTAGTCAATGGAACAAAAGAACGTAGTATAATGCAGGATGCACCTGCCAGGCAGACTCCGACAGGATAGGACAAGGTGGAAGCAAACGGGACGACAGCTTGCTTCTGGCATCAAAAAACACAAACAAGAATCAGACACTGAAAGTAGCAGGAACAGAGAGAGAAATAGAGACCTAATCAGAGGGGGAAGAGAGAACAGGTGGGGAAAGAGTGAATGAGCTAGTTAGGGGAAATGTAGAACAGCTGAAGAATGAGAGACAGAGAAGGTAACCTAAAAACCAGCAGAGAGAGACAGAGTGAAGAGAAAGGACAGGAACAGACATAACAAGACATGACACTTTAAACTGACTGGGGAACAGCTTGTGGATAACAAGATATAGCACTTAACAACAGTGTGCACCTGAACCATAGCCTGAGCCTGCTGATCTGGGGTCAGATCAGTGAAAGGGAAATCAACATCAACACAATGCAGAAGAGTGTCTCTGATTGGCAATACTGAACATAACCATCCTGGTATAGCGAGTATGCACCGTCAAAAATGTTCTCTGGAAAAACACACAGCCTTCAACCTACAACACACACACACACACACACACACACACACACACACACACACACACACACACACACACACACACACACACACACACACACACACACACACACACACACATGTTACAAAACCAAACCACATCCCCATCACATCCCTTTGAACATAAAACCAATTATGTGATAAAAGCCTCCATGCTTATATAAATGCAAATAAAACGACAGGACTTTCCTTATCTATCTGCCCATTCACTGATTAAACTAACATCGTTCTCAACTTCCATTAACTCCAAGCTGCTCTGTCTGGGTTGTGTTGTTGATGTGGTTATTCTACCTAACTTAGATGAATGCACTAACTGCAAGTTGCTCTGGATAAGAGTGTCTGCTAAATGACCAAAATATAAATGTAAAAGTAATGAGACCATGTAGGTGTTACATTCAGACTACGTCTCTGGAGGAATATACAATAGCTGGGAATAATTGATCATGTTATTTTTTCTGCTAAAGAGCCTGCAGTATGTCTGGGCTTTGTGACAGGGAAGAAAATGAACACGGCATGACCATTTCCTCCATGTGTATAATGTAGAGACTCTAGATGTTATATAGGAGGTGGATGGAGACTCTAGAGGTTATATAGAAGGTGGATGGAGACTAGATTTTACATAGGAGGTGGATGGAGACTCTAGATGTTATATAGGAGGTGGATGGAGACTCTAGATGTTACATAGGAGGTGGATGAAGACTCTAGATGTTATATAGGAGGTGGATGGAGACTCTAGATGTTATATAGGAGGTGGATGGAGACCCTAGATGTTACATAGGAGGTGGATGGAGACTCTAGATGTTATATAGGAGGTGGATGGAGACTCTAGATGTTACATAGGAGGTGGATAGAGACTCTAGATGTTATATATGAGGTGGATGAAGACTCTAGATGTTATATAGGAGGTGGATGGAGACTCTAGATGTTACATAGGAGGTGGATGGAGACTAGATGTTATATAGGAGGTGGATGAAGACTCTAGATGTTACATAGGAGGTGGATGGAGACTCTAGATGTTATATAGGAGGTGGATGGAGACTCTAGATGTTACATAGGAGGTGGATAGAGACTCTAGATGTTATATAGGAGGTGGATGGAGACTCTAGATGTTATATAGGAGGTGGATGGAGACTCTAGATGTTACATAGGAGGTGGATGGAGACTCTAGATGTTATATAGGAGGTGGATGGAGACTCTAGATGTTACATAGGAGGTGGATGGAGACTCTAGATGTTACATAGGAGGTGGATGGAGACTCTAGATGTTATATAGGAGGTGGATGGAGACTCTAGATGTTATTTAGGAGATAGATGGAGACTCGATATTAAAAAGGACATGGATGGAGACTAGATGTTATATACAGTGGGGCAAAAAAGTATTTAGTCAGCCACCAATTTTGCAAGTTCTCCCACTTAAAAAGATTAGAGAGGCCTGTAATTGTCATCATAGGTACACTTCAACTATGACAGACAAAATGAGAAAAAAAAATTCAGTTCAAACAGGTGCCATTAATACAACGAGTAGAGGACAGAGGAGCCTCTTAAAGAAGAAGTTTCAGGTCTGTGAGAGCTAGACATCTTGCTTGTTTGTAGGTGACCAAATACTTATTTTCCTCCATAATTTGCAAATAAATTCATTAAAAATCCTACAATGTGATTTTCTGGATTTATTCTTCTCATTTTGTCTCACTGTAGGAGGTGGATGGTGGACAGGGGATGGACCATGCAGAGATATTGAGGGGGGGGTACGTGTGGCCAGGTGGGAACAGTCATTCTCAAGCACTATTTCCCAGCTAGAAGCTTCATGGCTTTTCCTTCCTCTTCCGAGAAAACAGGTTTCAATCACAATCAGTATTCAGTTACATAGAAATACATATAAATTCAATGAATTGATGTAATTACATGTAACTACACACTAACTACACTACAAACTCATTTTAAAACAGAATTTCAATTAGTCATTCATTTGTCCATGATAATTCAATCATGGTTTTCTATGCCTTATCAGCAATTACCAGGTAGAGCTGAGTAGGCTGAAACCTGCTGTACAGTCATAAGAGACAGTCACTGCTTCCCAAATGGCACCCTAGTCCCTATGGGTTTTGGTCAAATGTAGTGCACTAGAAAGGGAATAGGGTGTCATTTGGGATGCGCACAACCGATATCAGGCTTCACAGTTCATTAGCAAAGCTCAATTTCCAAGAACACGACGTTGACAACTAACATTTGTCTTGCTATCTGTCTGCGGAGCATTAAGCCAGTTTAAATAAGAGGTATTGTTAAACATTAAAACACCTCCAAAAAACAAAACAATGTGAATTAACTGTCATTTGTGTGGACAGGGGGACTTGAGACCACAAAATACTAAACCTGCTCTGCAAATTAAATCAAACCTTTCATCATTTCTCTGTGTTCAGCGCGGTTGCGGCTCTAAACCATAAACTGAGTGTACAAAACATTAGGAACACCTTCCTAATATTAAGTTGCACCTCCCTTTCCCCTCAGAACAGCCTCAATTCGACGGGGCATGGACTCCACAAAGCTGTCGATAGCGTTCCACAGAGATGCTGGCCAATGTTGACTTCCCACAGTTGTGTCAGCTTGGATGGATGTCCTTTGGGTGGTGGACCATTCTTGATACACACAGGAAACAGTTGAGTGTGAAAAACCCAGCAGCATTGCAGTTCTTGACACACTCAAACCGGTACTCCTGGCACCTACTACCATACCCCGTTGAAAGGCACTTAAATCTTGTGTCTTGCCCATTCACCCTCTGAATGGCACACATCTACAATCCATGTCTCAAGGCTTAAAAATCCTTCTTTAACCTGTCTCCTCCCCTTCATCTACACTGATTGAAGTGGATTTAACAAATGACATCAATAAGGGATCATAGCTTTCACCTGGATTCACCTGGTCAGTCTGTCATGAAAATGTATACTAATCAGTTGGATAAAACTTAGCAGACCGTTTGTAGATCCAATGCCCTTCAGGTCTGCCCAGTCCGCTTTCTCACCTTATCCCATTAATAAGTAATTAAGAACTGTTTCTCTCTTCACTGCTGTCATTGATCGCACGTGCGCACACACACACACACACACACACACAGCTATCTGATAACCCAGTGTGTTTATCGGTGTGTGTGAGCCGTGTATGTGTGTGTGCTGTGTGTGTGTGTGTGTGTGTGTGTGTGTGTGTGTGTGTGTGTGTGTGTGTGTGTGTGTGTGACAATTGCCAGGAATAAGGAGATCCTTCTAGAAGGGCCTTCCTGCAGAGTCTATTGAATACATACCTCATTCATTCACTCCCTCGTTCAACAGGAGCAGAGAAGAGAAGGATTAAGCATTTAAAACAGACCAGGACGTGGGAGGGAGGGAGGGAGGGAGGGAGGGAGGGAGGGAGGGAGGGAGGGAGGGAGGGAGGGAGGGAGGGAGGGAGGGAGGGAGGGAGGGAGGGAAGAAGTATGCTCCCAATGAAAATATTACCAAAATAGCACCAGCTTTGCAACAAATGTTATATTGCCGACTAATAGAAGAGAGAGATAAACAGGGATTATGAGTCTCTCTCTCCACAGATGCACAATGAATGTATCCAGTGAAATGACAGTAACCCTCTTTGACTGACTGGCAGACCTCCATAATACAACCTATTATTCTCACTGGTCTCTGTCGTGAGGACCAGGAGTTTTTACCTTGGCCACATGACCTGACCAAGAAAAACTCAGAGCTCCACGTATCACCTCATATTCCAATATAATTGATCCGTTATTTCTTCATAGGGTTAAACAACTCTGGTAACTTTCCAAAAGGATTCACAGATTTCCAGTTTATTCCCTCCTGATTACAAGAATAAGAGGTACAGTACTTTATTCCAGTCAATAGAACCTCCCTCTAATATTCCTTCCACCTGTTTCCACTGTGTTTACAAAGCATTCCACTGCAGGGTTAAGGTTAGTAACACTCTACAGCTCCTCTAAAGACAACAGCCACCTGGAAAAACATAACCCTGGGGAGGATACTGGTGTTTCGTAACCACTGATCAGTGCTGTGTGTGGACCTCCTCCCTCTTGGGAGAGCAGAACACAGCTCCACTGAGGTCGACTTAAAAGCCCATGTTATAAAAAGATCTCCCTCCCTCTTTCCCATCTCTCTCCCTCCCTCTCTCCCCATCTCCCTCTCTCTCCCTCCCTCTCCATCTCCCTCTCTCCCCATCTCCCTCTCTCCCCATCTCCCTCTCTCCCATCTCCCATCTCCCTCTCCCCATCTCCCTCTCTCCCCATCTCCCTCTCCCCATCTCCCTATCTCCCCATCTCCCTCTCCCCATCTCCCTCTCTCCCCATCTCCCTCTCCCCATCTCCCTCTCTCCCATCTCCCTCTCTCCCATCTCCCTCTCTCCCCATCTCCCTCTCTCCCCATCTCCCTCTCTCCCCATCTCCCTCTCTCCCATCTCCCTCTCTCCCCATCTCCCTCTCTCCCCATCTCCCTCTCTCCCCATCTCCCTCTCTCCCATCTCCCTCTCTCCCCATCTCCCTCTCTCCCCATCTCCCTCTCTCCCATCTCCCTCTCTCCCCATCTCCCTCTCTCCCCATCTCCCTCTCTCTCCCTCCCTCTCTCCCCCCATCTCCCTCTCTCTCCCTCCCTCTCCATCTCCCTCTCTCCCCATCTCCCTCTCTCCCATCTCCCTCTCTCCCCATCTCCCTCTCTCCCCATCTCCCTCTCTCCCCATCTCCCTCTCTCCCCATCTCTCTCTCTCTCCCTCCCTCTCTCCCCATCTCCCTCTCTCTCCCTCCCTCTCCATCTCCCTCTCTCCCCATCTCCCTCTCTCCCCATCTCCCTCTCTCCCCATCTCCCTCTCTCCCATCTCCCTCTCTCCCCATCTCCCTCTCTCCCCATCTCCCTCTCTCCCCATCTCCCTCTCTCTCCCTCCCTCTCTCCCCATCTCCCTCTCTCTCCCTCCCTCTCTCCCCATCTCCCTCTCTCCCCATCTCCCTCTCTCCCCATCCCTCTCTCCCCCATCTCTCTCTCTCATCTCCCTCTCTCTCCCCTCCCTCTCCCCCATCTCCCTCTCTGTCCCCCCTCTCCCCCCCATCTCTCTCTCTCTCTCCCTCTCTCCCCATCTCCCTCTCTCTCCCTCCCTCTCTCCCCATCTCCCTCTCTCCCCATCCCTCTCTCCCCATCTCTCTCTCTCATCTCCCTCTCTCTCCCTCCCTCTCTCCCCATCTCCCTCTCTCTCCCCATCTCTCTCTCTCTCCCTCCCTCTCTCCCCATCTCCCTCTCTCTCCCTCCCTCTCTCCCACCTCTCTCCCCATCTCTCTCTCATCTCCCTCTCTCTCCCTCCCTCTCCCCCCATCTCCCTCTCTCTCTAAAGAGCAAGAGATGAGGCTATAATGTATTATCAATATGCAGTATGTTATCAAGGCTGTGTTATTTGCTACAGTAATGACCTGGAGCTCTCTGACCATCGATCGGATCAATCGTTAATATTTCAGAACACCAGAAGGAAAGGTCATGCAAAGAGTGTTTGTGCTGCGTTGATGCGCTCATGTGTACGTGCGTGTGTACGGGTTGAGAACGTGTTTAGGATCAGGGGGAAAGGAAGAGTCTACAAGTCAACACACACTCACACAGAGAGAGATACACACACACACACACACACACACACACACACAAACATACACACCCAGGGGTAAGTTGGTCACATTAAAGAAAGAAACAGAGAGAGACAGAGAGACAGAAAGAGACAGAGACACACACAAAACTGTAAAATCATTTTTATCTAATGAGTCAGAGAAACAGTCCTTAACTACAGCTAACATCCTTCCCTAAAATCTTGTGTTTCCCTAGGATCCTTCCCTAAAACCTAGGATCCTTCTCTAAAACCTAGTATCCTTCTTTAGGATCCTTCTGTAATACCTAGTGTCCTTCCCGTAAGCTGTCAGGTATGTCTCTCATGCGTTAGATCAACCTCTGTGTATCCAGAGGCTTATTGTCTTGTCAATGACCTCGTCTAGGCTCTCTAGAGTTTAATGTCAGGTTCTGTCTGTCTGTCTGTCTGTCTGTCTGTCTGTCTGTCTGTCTGTCTGTCCGTCTCTATAGAGTTTAATGTCAGGTTCCGTCCTCCCGCCTGCCCGCCCGCGGCCAGACAGGCTGGTGACAGACACAGGCAGACTGGTGACAGACACAGACAGGCTGGTGACAGACACAGACAGGCTGGTGACAGAACAGACTGGTGACTGCCTGGTGACCACCTGATGACAGACTGGTGACAGACAGACAGGCTGGTGACAGACACAGACTGGCTGGTGACAGACACAGACAGGCTGGTGACAGACACAGACTGGCTGGTGACAGACACAGACTGGCTGGTGACAGACACAGACTGGCTGGTGACAGACACAGACAGGCTGGTGACAGACACAGACAGGCTGGTGACAGACACAGACTGGTGGCTGCCTGGTGACCACCTGATGACAGACTGGTGACAGACACAGACAGGCTGGTGCCAGACACAGACAGGCTGGTGACAGACACTGACAGGCTGGTGACAGACACAGACAGGCTGGTGACAGACACAGACAGGCTGGTGACAGACACAGACAGGCTGGTGACAGACACAGACTGGCTGGTGACAGACACAGACTGGCTGGTGACAGACACAGACAGGCTGGTGACAGACACAGACAGGCTGGTGACAGACACAGACTGGCTGGTGACAGACACAGACTGGCTGGTGACAGACACAGACAGGCTGGTGACAGACACAGACAGGCTGGTGACAGACACAGACAGGCTGGTGACAGACACAGACTGGTGGCTGCCTGGTGACCACCTGATGACAGACTGGTGACAGACACAGACAGGCTGGTGCCAGACACAGACAGGCTGGTGACAGACACTGACAGGCTGGTGACAGACACAGACAGGCTGGTGACAGACACAGACAGGCTGGTGACAGACACAGACAGGCTGGTGACAGACACAGACTGGCTGGTGACAGACACAGACAGGCTGGTGACAGACACAGACAGGCTGGTGACAGACACAGACTGGCTGGTGACAGACACAGACTGGCTGGTGACAGACAGACAGACAGGCTGGTGACAGACACAGACAGGCTGGTGACAGACACAGACAGGCTGGTGACAGACACAGACTGGTGGCTGCCTGGTGACCACCTGATGACAGACTGGTGACAGACACAGACAGGCTGGTGCCAGACACAGACAGGCTGGTGACAGACACTGACAGGCTGGTGACAGACACAAACAGGCTGGTGACAGACACAGACAGGCTGGTGACAGACACAGACAGGCTGGTGACAGACACAGACAGGCTGGTGACAGACACAGACAGGCTGGTGACAGACACAGACTGGTGGCTGCCTGGTGACCACCTGATGACAGACTGGTGACAGAGCCTCTAACAGTCAGAAACACTGCATTTACTGTTTTGTCCATTTATATAATTCTAAATGGTTTGATAACATTCTAGGCTGCTAACAAACAGAGACAAATCACACAGACACTGTCTGAGCCTTACACACCGGGCTCACAGTGAGAGAGATAGGTGGAGGGAGGGAGTGGGTGGAGAGAGACAGAGGGAGATAGAGAATCAGAGGAGGGAGAGAGAGAGGTGGATAAAAGGATAGAGAGAAACTCAGAGATGGTTTCTTGCCATCAAGCCTTGACCTTGGCATTATAAAGGAGATTTGTATCCCTCTTTTTGTCTGAAATATACAGTCGAGTCAGATCAGAATGAAAAGAGTTGAGTGGGGAAAGCAAAAGAGAAAGGGAGGGGGAGAACGAGACAGAGGGAAGAGAGAGCGATAGGGAGGGAGAGAGAGGGAACGAAAGAGGGGAAGGACTATATCCCTTTCTATAAACAAGGGACGAGACACATGCCAGGAATCATTTCCACACTACCATGACCTGCACTACTGCTCAGATAACACCGCAGATGACAGACTTGGCATGATTTTATTAATTTCATTACTTTCATCTTTTTCTTGTCACGGCAACACTCAGACCTACTATCTTTATGGCAGAGGAAACAAGCCGAGGGAGGATAGCGGAGGAAACAAGCCGAAGGAGGATAGCGGAGGAATCAAGCCGAAGGGGGATAGCGGAGGAATCAAGCCGAAGGAGGATAGCGGAGGAATCAAGCCGAAGGGGGATAGCGGAGGAATCAAGCCGAAGGAGGATAGCGGAGGAATCAAGCCGAAGGGGGATAGCGGAGGAATCAAGCCGAAGGGGGATAGCGGAGGAATCAAGCCGAAGGAGGATAGCGGAGGAAACATGCCGAGGGAGGATGGCAGAGGAAACAAGCCGAGGGAGGATAGCGGAGGAAACAAGCCGAAGGAGGATAGCGGAGGAATCAAGCCGAAGGGGGATAGCGGAGGAATCAAGCCGAAGGGGGATAGCGGAGGAATCAAGCCGAAGGGGGATAGCGGAGGAATCAAGCCGAAGGAGGATAGCGGAGGAATCAAGCCGAAGGGGGATAGCGGAGGAATCAAGCCGAAGGAGGATAGCGGAGGAAACATGCCGAGGGAGGATGGCAGAGGAAACAAGCCGAGGGAGGATAGTGGAGGAAACAAGCCGAAGGAGGATAGCGGAGGAATCAAGCCGAAGGGGGATAGCGGAGGAAACAAGCCGAGGGAGGATAGCGGAGGAATCAAGCCGAAGGGGGATAGCGGAGGAATCAAGCCGAAGGGGGATAGCGGAGGAATCAAGCCGAAGGGGGATAGCGGAGGAATCAAGCCGAAGGGGGATAGCGGAGGAAACAAGACCGAGGGAGGATAGCGGAGGAATCAAGCCGAAGGAGGATAGCGGAGGAATCAAGCCGAGGGAGGATAGCGGAGGAATCAATCCGAGGGAGGATAGCGGAGGAAACAAGCTGAAGGAGGATAGCGGAGGAATCAAGCCGAGGGAGGATAGCGGAGGAAACAAGCCGAAGGAGGATAGCGGAGGAATCAAGCCGAGGGAGGATAGCGGAGGAAACAAGCCGAGGGAGGATAGCGGAGGAAACAAGCCGAGGGAGGATAGCGGAGGAAACAAGCCGAGGGAGGATAGCGGAGGAAACAAGCCGAGGGAGGATAGCGGAGGAAACAAGCCGAGGGAGGATAGCGGAGGAAACAAGCCGAGGGAGGATAGCGGAGGAAACATGCCAAGGGAGGATAGCAGAGGAAACAAGGCAAGGGAGGATAGCAGAGGAAACAAGCCAAGGGAGGATAGTAGAGGAAACAAGCCGCGGGAGGATAGCAGAGGAAACATGCCGAGGGAGGATAACGGAGGAAACAAGCCGAGGGAGGATAGTGGAGGAAACAAGCCAAGGGAGGATAGCGGAGGAAACAAGCCGAGGGAGGATAGCGGAGGAAACAAGCTGACGGAGGATAGCGGAGGAAACAAGCCGAGGGAGGATAGCGGAGGAAACAAGCCGAGGGAGGATAGCGGAGGAAACATGCCGAGGGAGGATAGCAGAGGAAACAAGGCAAGGGAGGATAGCAGAGGAAACAAGCCAAGGGAGGATAGTAGAGGAAACAAGCCGCGGGAGGATAGCAGAGGAAACATGCCGAGGGAGGATAACGGAGAAAACAAGCCGAGGGAGGATAGCGGAGGAAACAAGCCGAGGGAGGATAGCAGAGGAAACATGCCGAAGGGGGAATAGCAGAGGAAACAAGGCAAGGGAGGATAGCAGAGGAAACAAGCCGAGGAAGGATAGCGGAGGAATCAAGCCGAGGGAGGATAGCGGAGGAATCAAGCCGAGGGAGGATGGCGGAGGAATCAATCCGAGGGAGGATAGCGGAGGAAACAAGCTGAAGGAGGATAGCGGAGGAATCAAGCCGAGGGAGGATAGCGGAGGAAACAAGCCGAGGGAGGATAGCGAAGGAAACAAGCCGAGGGAGGATAGTAGAGGAAACAAGCCGAGGGAGGATAGAAGAGGAAACATGCCGAGGGATGATAGCAGAGGAAACATGCCGAGGGAGGATAGCAGAGGAAACCAGCCGAGGGAGGATAGCAGAGGAAACCAGCCGAGGGAGGATAGCAGAGGAAACATGCCGAGGGAGGATAGCAGAGGAAACATGCCGAGGAAGGATAGCAGAGGAAACATGCCGAGGGAGGATAGCAGAGGAAACCAGCCGAGGGAGGATAGCAGAGGAAACATGCCGAGGGAGGATAGCAGAGGAAACATGCCGAGGGAGGATAGCAGAGGAAACATGCCGAGGGAGGATAGGAGTGAGTCTAGGAACAGAATCATATAAAAAACCACACATGTCCATAAACAGATGCACATAGTCTACGGGGCGGCAGTGTAGCCTAGTGGTTAGAGCATTGGACTAGTAACCAAAAGGTTGCAAGTTCAAATCCCCGTGCTGACAAGGTACAAAATCTGCCGTTCTGCCCCTGAACAGGCAGTTAACCCACTGTTCCTAGGCCGTCATTGAAAATAAGAATTTGTTCTTAACTGACTTGCCTAGTAAAATAAAGGTAAAATTTAAAAAAACTGTCGATATTTCCCTAGTCATTTAGCAGATGCTCTTATCCAGAGCAACTTATAGGATTAAGTGCCTTGCTCAAGGGCACATGGACAGATTTTTCATTATCATAGTATTATTAACTTTGCTGGTCAGAGCTCGGATGGGTGAGAGGCTGAGAATGGCGTGGGTGGGTGATTTTAAGTATGGGATGCTTAGTTTATTGTGTGTGTGTGTGTGTGTGTGTGTGTGTGTGTGTGTGTGTGTGTGTGTGTGTGTGTGTGTGTGTGTGTGTGTGTGTGTGTGTGTGTGTGTGTATGCACGCGTGTGTGTCTACAGGTGGGGGGGTGTAGGTATGTGTGTGCGTGGGTTTACAGATGGCATGTGTGGGTCTACAGATGGTGTGTGTGTGTCTACAAGTGGGGGTGTCTCTGAGGACCAGGCAGATCCACTGATATCCTGTTCTATCTAGGTTACCATGGAAACAAAGTTTGGCGCAAGGCTGACCGGCTTCTATTGACAAAACCATAAAGGAGGAGAGGAGCTTTATAGTCTTTCAGATAACACACAAAAATCATCAAACACACCATCAAACCCAGCACATTATACTGGACGACGAGGACCACACCGTGTGTCTGAAGTATCTATTAATATCATCATGTTCAATAGCAACTCATAGATTAAGAACTCATTCCATACAGCTACGTAACTCAGGAAGAATTATATTTCACCAATGTGAGTGACTGTAGCCTTCCATGTATGAGTTCACTTGGTGAAGAAATGTCCGATGTGATATGAAATTACAACGTACTGTTCAATGGCAGCTCAACACAAAAGCACATATTAGCACATAAAAAGGGGATACTTACTCAGAAGAATCTATAAAGTATATTCCAAGTGCTCCAATGCTGAGAGCGAAAACTAGCACAACCTATAGAGGGAGAGGAGAGAGAAGGAGAGATACATCAGTTTTAGAACGCAAACATGTACAGTGCCTTCGGAAAGTATTCAGACCCCTACAGCCTCAGTCTAAAATTGAATAAATACATGAAAAAATCCTCAGCAATCTACACAGAATACCCCATAATGACAAAGTAGAAACAGGTTTTTAGAAATGTTTGCAAATGTATAAAATATAAAAAACAAACACCTTATTTACATAAGTATTCAGACCCTTTGCTATGAGACTTGAAATTGAGCTCAGGTGCATCCTGTTTTCATTGATGTTTCTACAACTTGATTGGAGTCCACCTGTGGTAAATTCAATTGATTGGACATGATTTGGAAAGGCACACACCTGTCTATATAAGGTCCTACAGTTGACAGTGCATGTCAGAGCTAAAAACCAAACCATGAGGTCGAAGGAATTGTCTGTTGAGCTCAGAGACAGGATTGTGTCGAGGCACAGATCTGGGGAAGGGTACCAAAACATTTCTGCAGCATTGAAGGTCCCCAAGAACACAGTGACCTGCTTGAAGTTTGGCAAAAAGCACCTAAAGACTCTCAGACCATGAGAAACAAGATTCTCTGGTCTGATGAAACCAAGATTGAACTCTTTGGCCTGAATGCCAAGTGTCACATCTGGAGGAAACGTGGCACCATCCCTACAGTGATGCATGGTGGCAGCATCATGCTGTGGGTATGTTTTTCAGTGACAGGGACTGGGAGACTAGTCAGGATCGAGGCAAAGATGAACGAAGCAAAGTACAGAAAGATCCTTGATGAAAACCTGCTCCCGAGCACTCAGAACCTCTTGGGCAAAGGTTCACATTCCAACAGGACAACGACCCAAAGCACCCAGCCAAGACAATGCAGGAGTGGCTTCGGGACGAGTCTCCGAATGTCCTTGAGTGGCCCAACCAGAGCCCAGACTTGAACCTGATTGAACATCTCTGGAGAGACCTGAAAACAGCTGTGCAGCAACTCTCCCAAATGTGTGCCAAGCTTGTAGTGGCATACCCAAGAAGACTCAAGGATGTAGTCACTGCCAAAGGTGCTTCAAAAATGTCTATGTGTAGTTTGATGAGGAGGGGAAACAATTTAACCCATTTTAGAATAATGCTGTGACGCCTCTATGGCCTATTTATTGCCTTACCTCACTAATCTTACTACATTTGCACACACTCTACATAGATGTTTCTATTGTGTTATTGACTCTACTTTTGTTTATCCCACATGTAACTCTGTGTTGTTGTTTTTGTCGCACTGCTTTGCTTTATCTTGGCCAGGTCGCAGTTGTAAATGAGAAATTGTTCTCAACTGGCCTCCCTGGTTAAATAAAGGTGGAATAAATATAAAATAAATACATGTCAGTGCTATGCTCTAACCCTGCATGCCAACCTGAGCATCACATTCTGCCGGGTCTCTTGACCCTCCCAAACCTACAGGAGGGCTACATCCTGAATAATGAATGTAGTCCCTCATGTCAGTACGAGGCCTAACGTTACATCCTGAATAATGAACGTAGTCCCTCATGTCAGTACGAGGCCTAACGTTACATCCTGAATAATGAACGTAGTCCCTCATGTCAGTACGAGGCCTAACGTTACATCCTGAATAATGAACGTAGTCCCTCATGTCAGTACGAGGCCTAACGTTACATCCTGAATAATGAACGTAGTCCCTCATGTCAGTACGAGGCCTAACGTTCCATCCTGAATAATGAACGTAGTCCCTCATGTCAGTACGAGGCCTAACGTTACATCCTGAATAATGAACGTAGTCCCTCATGTCAGTACGAGGCCTAACGTTACATCCTGAATAATGAACGTAGTCCCTCATGTCAGTACGAGGCCTAACGTTCCATCCTGAATAATGAACGTAATCCCTCATGTCAGTACGAGGCCTAACGTTACATCCTGAATAATGAACGTAGTCCCTCATGTCAGTACGAGGCCTAACGTTACATCCTGAATAATGAACGTAGTCCCTCATGTCAGTACGAGGCCTAACGTTACATCCTGAATAATGAACGTAGTCCCTCATGTCAGTACGAGGCCTAACGTTACATCCTGAATAATGAACGTAGTCCCTCATGTCAGTACGAGGCCTAACGTTACATCCTGAATAATGAACGTAGTCCCTCATGTCAGTACGAGGCCTAACGTTACATCCTGAATAATGAATGTAGTCCCTCATGTCAGTACGAGGCCTAACGTTCCATCCTGAATAATGAACGTAATCCCTCATGTCAGTACGAGGCCTAACGTTACATCCTGAATAATGAACGTAGTCCCTCATGTCAGTACGAGGCCTAACGTTACATCCTGAATAATGAACGTAGTCCCTCATGTCAGTACGAGGCCTAACGTTACATCCTGAATAATGAACGTAGTCCCTCATGTCAGTACGAGGCCTAACGTTCCATCCTGAATAATGAACGTAGTCCCTCATGTCAGTACGAGGCCTAACGTTACATCCTGAATAATGAACGTAGTCCCTCATGTCAGTACGAGGCCTAACGTTCCATCCTGAATAATGAACGTAGTCCCTCATGTCAGTACGAGGCCTAACGTTACATCCTGAATAATGAACGTAGTCCCTCATGTCAGTACGAGGCCTAACGTTACATCCTGAATAATGAACGTAGTCCCTCATGTCAGTACGAGGCCTAACGTTCCATCCTGAATAATGAACGTAATCCCTCATGTCAGTACGAGGCCTAACGTTACATCCTGAATAATGAACGTAGTCCCTCATGTCAGTACGAGGCCTAACGTTACATCCTGAATAATGAACGTAGTCCCTCATGTCAGTACGAGGCCTAACGTTACATCCTGAATAATGAACGTAGTCCCTCATGTCAGTACGAGGCCTAACGTTACATCCTGAATAATGAACGTAGTCCCTCATGTCAGTACGAGGCCTAACGTTACATCCTGAATAATGAACGTAGTCCCTCATGTCAGTACGAGGCCTAACGTTACATCCTGAATAATGAACGTAGTCCCTCATGTCAGTACGAGGCCTAACGTTACATCCTGAATAATGAACGTAGTCCCTCATGTCAGTACGAGGCCTAACGTTACATCCTGAATAATGAACGTAGTCCCTCATGTCAGTACGAGGCCTAACGTTACATCCTGAATAATGAACAGTGGATAGTGAATAGCAACTGTAAGTACAGTTGTATACATAAGAGATTGAAAAGGGAATGGGAACACACTAAACATCTGTAAACCTGTAAGTCTTGAAGGGTGACTGCATGTAGTATTGAGGGGAAGGCTACTGTGACAGACAGCCTTACAAAATACAAAGTCATTGGTTGTGTTGTACTGGATGCTATTACACGCAGGCACACAGGCACACCGTATCCGCAGCAACATCCCATCACAATGTGCTGAGTTGTATTGTGAAGACAGAAGGGGTAATATAAGGAGAATGTAACTAGAAGTAATCATTCATATCTAACATGCAGTCAATTCCACGCTAATGAATTTACACTTAAAAGTAAAACAAACCATACAACAAGGACTACTTTTAACAAATTACATAGAACAATTTACTATAACAGATTTACAGGAAGAACTGTGCAGATACAAGTAGTCACTGTGCATATAGTTGGTTGGTTAAACTCTGAAATCAATGGTTTTTGTTTGGCCTTCTCAGTGTAAATACGTTACAGTGGAATTGCCCATGCTGTTCACACAGAGACCAGCTCTCAGATGGATAAACCTCGTGTTCACACAGAGACCAGCTCTCAGATGGATAAACCTCGTGTTCACACAGAGAACAGCTCTCAGATGGATAAACCTCGTGTTCACACAGAGACCAGCTCTCAGATGGATAAACCTCGTGTTCACACAGAGACCAGCTCTCAGATGGATAAACCTCGTGTTCACACAGAGACCAGCTCTCAGATGGATAAACCTCGTGTTCACACAGAGACCAGCTCTCAGATGGATAAACCTCGTGTTCACACAGAGACCAGCTCTCAAATGGATAAACCTTGTGTTCACACAGAGACCCGCTCTCAAATGGATAAACCTCGTGTTCACACAGAGACCAGCTCTCAGATGGATAAACCTCGTGTTCACACAGAGACCAGCTCTCAGATGGATAAACCTCGTGTTCACACAGAGACCAGCTCTCAGATGGATAAACCTCGTGTTCACACAGAGACCAGCTCTCAGATGGATAAACCTCGTGTTCACACAGAGACCAGCTCTCAGATGTATAAACCTCGTGTTCACACAGAGATCAGCTCTCAGATGTATAAACCTCGTGTTCACACAGAGATCAGCTCTCAGATGTATAAACCTCGTGTTCACACAGAGATCAGCTCTCTCAGATGGATAAACCTCGTGAAAACAACACGTTAAAACACACGACTGAACACATAATATTAAAACACACGACTGAACACATTAAAACACACGACTGAACACGTGATATTAAAACACACGACTGAACACATTAAAACACACGACTGAACACGTGATATTAAAACACACGACTGAACACGTTAAAACACACGACTGAACACGTTAAAACACATGACTGAACACATTAAAACACACGACTAAACACATTAAAACACACGACTGAACACGTGATATTAAAACACACGACTGAACACGTAATATTAAAACACACAACTGAACACGTTAAAACACACAACTGAACACGTTAAAACACACGACTGAACACGTTAAAACACACGACTGAACACGTTAAACACACGACTGAACATACTAAAACACACGACTGAACACGTTAAAACACACGACTGAATATGCTAAAACACACGACTGAACATGCTAAAACACACGACTGAACACGTTAAAACACACGACTGAACACATTAAAACACACGACTGAACACATTAAAACACACGACTGAGAAAGATATACTATTGTTTACTCTTTCTTCCTATTCAGCCAGAACACAATAGACATCCTCTGTCCTCCACGATTGTAACATTCATTATAATTAATGGGCGCCTGATCGTTGCCATGCTAATAAAAAAACACCCGCATGTATTTTTAATGGTGTCTCTGTGTGGGAGATGGTGGGTTCCAGAGTGTGGGTCTGGTTGAGGCTTGTGATAACGATAGCAAAGCATAGCGCCAGCCTCTACTGCAATGTTGAAGCACAAGCATTACGCTACACCCACAATAACATCTACTAAATATGTGCTTACGACCAATGTAATTTAATTTGTAGCCCTGCAGTATGACCTGAGCGATGTAGGTTATTTTAGCATAGCACTAGCTAGTGTAGCCCTGCAGTGGGGTGGTAGGTAGCCTAGTGGTTAGAGCATTGGACGAGTAACCGAAAGGTTGCAGGATCGAATCCCCGAGCTGACAAGGTAAAAATCTGTTAACCCACTGTTCCTAGGCCGTGTTCTTAACTGACTTACCTAGTTAAATAAAGATTTTTAAAAGTATGATCTGAGTGATGCAGGTTATTGTAGCATAGCGCTAGCTAGTGTAGCCCTGCAGTATGACCTGAGTGATACAGGTTATTGTATCATAGCGCTAGCTAGTGTAGCCCTGCAGTATGACCTGAGTGATACAGGTTATTGTATCATAGCGCTAGCTAGTGTAGCCCTGCAGTATGACCTGAGTGATACAGGTTATTGTAGCATAGCGCTAGCTAGTGTAGCTCTGCAGTATGACCTGAGTGATACAGGTTATTGTATCATAGCGCTAGCTAGTGTAGCCCTGCAGTATGACCTGAGTGATGCAGGTTATTGTAGCATAGCGCTAGCTAGTGTAGCCCTGCAGTATGACCTGAGTGACGCAGATTATTGTAGCATAGCGCTAGCTAGTGTAGCCCTGCAGTACAACCTGAGTGACGCAGATTATTGTAGCATAGCGCTAGCTAGTGTAGCCCTGCAGTATGACCTGAGTGACGCAGATTATTGTAGCATAGCGCTAGCTAGTGTAGCCCTGCAGTATGACCTGAGTGATACAGGTTATTGTATCATAGCGCTAGCTAGTGTAGCCCTGCAGTATGACCTGAGTGACGCAGATTATTGTAGCATAGAGCTAGCTAGTGTAGCCCTGCAGTATGACCTGAGTGACGCAGATTATTGTAGCATAGCGCTAGCTAGTGTAGCCCTGCAGTATGACCTGAGTGACGCAGATTATTGTAGCATAGCGCTAGCTAGTGTAGCCCTGCAGTATGACCTGAGTGATACAGGTTATTGTATCATAGCGCTAGCTAGTGTAGCCCTGCAGTATGACCTGAGTGACGCAGATTATTGTAGCATAGCGCTAGCTAGTGTAGCCCTGCAGTATGACCTGAGTGACGCAGATTATTGTAGCATAGCGCTAGCTAGTGTAGCCCTGCAGTATGACCTGAGTGACACAGGTTATTGTAGCATAGCGCTAGCTAGTGTAGCCCTGCAGTATGACCTAAGTGACACAGGTTATTGTAGCATAGCGCTAGCTAGTGTAGCCCTGCAGTATGACCTGAGTGATACAGGTTATTGTAGCATAGCGCTAGCTAGTGTATGACCTGAGTGACACAGGTTATTGTAGCATAGCGCTAGCTAGTGTAGCCCTGCAGTATGACCTGAGTGACACAGGTTATTGTAGCATAGCACTAGCTAGTGTAGCCCTGAAGTGCCTGACCTGAGTGACACAGGTTATTGTAGCATAGCGCTAGCTAGTGTAGCCCTGCAGTATGACCTGAGTGACACAGGTTATTGTAGCATAGCACTAGCTAGTGTAGCCCTGAAGTGCCTGACCTGAGTGACACACAAAGGAGAAAGGAAGCTATGTTCAATGCCAGCCACACTGACAACATCAAGATCTCTTCACTGTCATCTAGAAGGCTGATATCTATACCGTTGGGAAGATCATTGGTGGAGTGGAATCCATCAGCTGATCTGATTCCCACAACTAAATAGTCCAGCACCTGTTTCTGTTTATGTCCTGGCTATGATTGACTCGATTCTCCATCATACTCTCAACATCACACATCCACTGTCAATATATCAAATGAAGAGAAATCATTCAAAACAGAAAAAATATGTTAACCTTGGATGTCAGGATACTGTATAGGACTTCCCCCACAAGAGGGCATAGTTAGTTTGTAATGAGAGGGTTTTCTATGGGTACAGTGGACATCCAGGACATGCAGGTTAGAGACACACACACACTCTCTCTCTCTCTCTTCACACGGGGAACAACCCAGGTCTTCACATCAGTAGGACCTCTGAAAATGACCAACAGGACTTGAGAGGGATGGAAGCGAAGCCTAGATGTGGAGATTCTATCCTTATCTGAGTCTCTTATGACAGAGGCAGTCCTACTGTATGAACACAGAATGCAAGTACATACAGTAAGTGGAACACACACGCAGACATGAACAAATCCACATTTCCTTGATGCTAATTTTTGTCCTTCTCGTCTGTGAGGAAAGAGAGAGAGAACAGGGGTAGCCTGAGCAGGATGGATGCTCAACAGCTTTCCAGTGAGCGGTGACCGTCCACAGATGAGTCCTCATCTTCAACTGACCCAGTTACTCAGCTGTGAATGCTACGTGGCTGTCGCTAACACTAACCAGTGCTAGCCGTCGTATGTGTGTGTGCGCACGCATGCGCATGTCTGTGTGGGCACTGCTTCAGATCTCGCACCTGCATCTCCCACCTGTAGCACACGCTCCAGCAGGTATATCTCTCTAGTCACCCCCAAAACCAATTATTTCTTTGGCCGCCTCTCCTTCCAGTTCTCTGCTGCCAATGACTGGAACGAACTAAAACAATCTCCCTCACTAGCTTTAAGCACCAACTGTCAGAGCAGCTCACAGATTACTGCACCTGTACATAGCCCACGTATAATTTAGCCCAAACAACTACCTCTTTCCCTACTGTATTTTATTTATTTATTTATTTTGCTCCTTTGCACCCCATTATTTTTATTTCTACTTTGCACATTCTTCCATTGCAAATCTACCATTCCAGTGTTTTACCTGCTATATTGTATTTACTTTGCCACCATGGCCTTTTTTTGCCTTTACCTCCCTTATCTCACCTCACTTGCTCACATCGTATATAGACTTGTTTATACTGTATTATTGACTGTATGTTTGTTTTACGCCATGTGTAACTCTGTGTCGTTGTATGTGTCGAACTGCTTTGCTTTATCTTGGCCAGTTCGCAATTTTAAATGAGAACTTGTTGTCAATAAAATTAAAATAAAAAGATAACGAGGGTTAGCCGTTGACCTCAAACCCACACATTTCAAAGACAGGAGCTCCACTGTAAGTCATGACTGTGATTCCAACAGACAGGGGAAACCTACAGCAAATGGCAACAATGTGGGGGCATCCCCAGCGCCGACAGACTACAGGCAGAAACACAGCTGTAGGCCTGACAAGCTGGGACCAGCACAGCAAGTGACTCTGGGAAATGTAGTTTTGACAGTAGTCATACAATATTACATTATAACAGTAGTCTATAAGGTAAATGAATGCTTGTTTTGAGAGTTAATACACTATACATACAAAACTATGTGGACCCCCTTCAAATGAGTGGATTGTGCTATTTCAGCCACATCCGTTGCAGACAGGTGTATAAATCGAGCACACAGCAATGCAATCTCCATAGACAAACATTGTCAGTAGAATGGTCTTACAGAAGAACTCAGTGACTTTCAACGTGGCACCGTCATAGGATGCCACCTTTCCAACAAGTCAGTTGGTCAAATTTCTTCCCTGCTAGAGCTGCCCACAGTCAACTGTAAGTGCTGTTATTGTGAAGTGGAAACGTCTAGCCGCGAAGTGGTCGGCCACACAAGCCCACAGAACAGGACTGACGAGTGCTGAAGCACATAGCGCAAAGAAATGGTCTGTCCTTGGTTGCAACACACACTACCGAGTTCCAAACTGCCTCTGGAAGCAACGTCAGCACAATAACTGTTCGTCAGGAGCTTCATGAAATGGGTTTCCATGGCCAAGCAGCCGCATACAAGTCTAAGAGCATCATACGTAATGCCAGGCGTCGGCTGGAGTCGTGTAAAACCCGCCACCATTGGATTGGAGCAGTGGAAATGCGTTCTCTGGAGGGATGAATCACGCTTCACCATCTGGCAGTCCGATGGACAAATCTGGGATTGGCAGATGCCAGGAGAAAGCTACCTGCCCGAATGCATAGTGCCAACTGTAAAGTTTGCTGGAGGATGAATAATTATCTGGGGATGTTTTTGGTTTGGGCTAGGCCCCTTAGTTCCAGTGAAGGGATATTTTAACACGACAGCGTAGAATGACATTCTAGACAATTATGTGCTTCCAACTTTGGGATAGCAGTTTGGGGGAGGCCCTTTCCTGTTTCAGCATGACAATGCCCCTGTGCTCAAAGCGAGGTCAATACAGAAATGGTTTGTTGAGATTGGTGTGGAAGAACTTGACCGGCCTGCACAGAGCTCTGATCTCAACCCCATCGAACACCTTTGGGATGAATTGGAACACCGACAGCGAGCCAGGCCTAATCGACAAACATCAGTGCCCGACCTCACTAATGCTCATGGCTGAATGGAAGCAAGTCCCAGCAGCAATTTTCAAACATCTAGTGGAAAGCCATCCGAGAAGATTGGAGGCTGTTGTAGCAGCAAAGGGGGGGGGGGGGGAACTCCATATTACCATTGAACCCTACGGACAGGCTCACCATTGAACCCTATGGACAGGCTCACCATTGAACCCTATGGACAGGCTCACCATTGAACCCTATGTACAGGCTCACCATTGAACCCTATGTACAGGCTCACCATTGAACCCTACAGTGCCTTGCGAAAGTATTCGGCCCCCTTGAGCTTTGCGACCTTTTGCCACATTTCATGCTTCAAACATAAAGATATAAAACTGTATATTTTTGTGAAGTATCAATAACAAGTGGGAGACAATCATGAAGTGGAACGACATTTATTGGATATTTCAAACTTTGTTAACAAATAAAAAACTGAAAAATTGGGCGTGCAAAATTATTCAGCCCCTTTACTTTCAGTGCAGCAAACTCTCTCCAGAAGTTCAGTGAGGATCTCTGAATGATCCAATGTTGACCTAAATGACTAATGATGATAAATACAATCCACCTGTGTGTAATCAAGTCTCCGTATAAATGCACCTGCACTGTGATAGTCTCAGAGGTCCGTTAAAAGCGCAGAGAGCATCATGAAGAACAAGGAACACACCAGGCAGGTCCGAGATACTGTTGTGAAGAAGTTTAAAGCCGGATTTGGATACAAAAAGATTTCCCAAGCTTTAAACATCCCAAGGAGCACTGTGCAAGCGATAATATTGAAATGGAAGGAGTATCAAACCACTGCAAATCTACCAAGACCTGGCCGTCCCTCTAAACTTTCAGCTCATACAAGGAGAAGACTGATCAGAGATGCAGCCAAGAGGCCCATGATCACTCTGGATGAACTGCAGAGATCTACAGCTGAGGTGGGAGACTCTGTCCATAGGACAACAATCAGTCGTATATTGCACAAATCTGGCCTTTATGGAAGAGTGGCAAGAAGAAAGCCATTTCTTAAAGATATCCATAAAAAGTGTCGTTTAATGTTTGCCACAAGCCACCTGGGAGACACACCAAACATGTGGAAGAAGGTGCTCTGGTCAGATGAAACCAAAATTGAACTTTTTGGCAACAATGCAAAACGTTATGTTTGGCGTAAAAGCAACACAGCTCATCACTCTGAACACACCATACCCACTGTCAAACATGGTGGTGGCAGCATCATGGTTTGGGCCTGCTTTTCTTCAGCAGGGACAGGGAAGATGGTTAAAATTGATGGGAAGATGGATGGAGCCAAATACAGGACCATTCTGGAAGAAAACCTGATGGAGTCTGCAAAAGACCTGAGACTGGGACAGAGATTTGTCTTCCAACAAGACAATGATCCAAAACATAAAGCAAAATCTACAATGGAATGGTTCAAAAATAAACATATCCAGGTGTTAGAATGGCCAAGTCAAAGTCCAGACCTGAATCCAATCGAGAATCTGTGGAAAGAACTGAAAACTGCTGTTCACAAATGCTCTCCATCCAACCTCACTGAGCTCGAGCTGTTTTGCAAGGAGGAATGGGAAAAAATGTCAGTCTCTCGATGTGCAAAACTGATAGAGACATACCCCAAGCGACTTACAGCTGTAATCGCAGCAAAAGGTGGCGCTACAAAGTATTAACTTAAGGGGGCTGAATAATTTTGCACGCCCAATTTTTCAGTTTTTGATTTGTTAAAAAAGTTTGAAATATCGAATAAACGTCGTTCCACTTCATGATTGTGTCCCACTTGTTGTTGATTCTTCACAAAAAAATACAGTTTTATATCTTTATGTTTGAAGCCTGAAATGTGGCAAAAGGTCGCAAAGTTCAAGGGGGCCGAATACTTTCGCAAGGCCCTGTATGTACAGGCTCACCATTGAACCCTATGGACAGGCTCACCATTGAACCCTATGGACAGGCTCACCATTGAACCCTATGGACAGGCTCACCATTGAACCCTATGGACAGGCTCACCATTGAACTTGTCATTTTTCGTCTCAAATTCGGTGGACATAAAACAATATAGAGGTGAGACTTTGACATGTAGTATTTTCATATTTAATTATATTATGTTTATATTAATGCTTAGTTCCTGTTATTTTTCAAAGACGTCTCACAAAAACAATCAAATCTCTGTGAAATGTCAACGGAGCACTGAGCGTACCATAAGCATTTTATTTTGAAAGCCTTTTACATTTATTTCAGCTTGTGTCATGCTAATTTAGCTATTTGCAATCTGCGGAAACAACTTGGAAGACGACGACCACAAAATGTAAAATCCTTAACTGTTTCGGCGATAAAGCTGCACCACTCTGTCAACAGAGCTCAGTGCTTTTTATCAGATGTATTAGGTTATGAAATAGGACTTCTAGGATATAATATTAAGGATGTCAGAGAACGACCCCACTGAACGATTCAGAACATTAAGAATCATATTTGTCTTGGTCAAATGTATTTTATAACATAAGAAAGTGAAAAGTCATCACCAAAGCATGTTTTCACTCCCTCTAGTTAGAGGGGGTGGACACACTACTCACTACTCAATGGATCAGCTCTCACGACACACACAGTTAACTGTTCCTAGGCCGTCATTGAAAATAAGAATTTGTTCTTAACTGACTTGCCTAGTAAAATAAAGGTAAAAAATAAATAAACACACACAAAAACTTTAAAAAACAGACACAAACACTAAAACAGACACTCGACAACACATATACACAAATACATACACACAAACCTTCACTGGTTTGCTGACTGCTTGACCCACATTCATTCATTCACTCACGTACGGTATGAAAACCCACAGCCGCAGAGCAGCAAACCAGGCTCACTAAAGCACAGTAGCTTACTCTTCAAATAGACCACAAATAACAGGCTAAGGATTTCAACTGTTAATACAACAAGACAATATGGCGGCCCTACCCAATAAACTAAACGCAGGATAATAATAAACTAAACGCTAACCTGGAATCCACACAAAATATTCCTCTATTTAACAGATAAATATTCCGTTTGGATTCCAGATTCCAGGCTACAACCAAGTTGCTGGGAGTTTTACCCAGACTCTCACAGACTAACAGGGAATTAGTTTAGACTTGGAAAGCTCATGACTCACTTCCTCTCTCCCCTAAGTGCACTTCCTGACAAAGAGCATGCAGAACCCAGCTGACTGGTGATTCGGGTTGACGTATAAAATAATGGCTTTGTGTTCAGGGTGAGTATGCAGGTTGACAGGCTGGCTGGGGAATCAAAAAGGTGACGAGTAGACTAATCAGTTCAGTTCAAAGCTCCAAACAGACTGACCTACTACATACCAGCACAGGTAGGCTGAAGACTCAAAAACACAAACTGGAATCTGAAATAACTTTGTTATACACAGTCAAGTTGTAAGGTGTATGGACAATTCCAAATGTATTCATCCCTAAAACTCTCCCTCCTCCGTCGGTATGTCTGTGAATATTTCCACAGCATTCAGTCTAACGGGGGTCTATGCTCACCTCGGCTCTCCTCCATTTCAAACAAAACCCAATGACACAGTGGCGCTAGACTAGCTTCTGGAGGGAAGCCCAGTGACAACACACAACACAGCCACGTTCCTCCTAGCGCGGCACTCCCATCCCGCTACATGACAGTAATACTGTCTGCATGGAGGAAAGCGGACAGGAAGCTTTGATTTAGCCTCATCATTAAATAAAAAGCCTACTGGTGCGAAAAGTTAAATAGCTCCATCTAAAATTGGGGTGTTCATGTTCTTGAATAACCTGAAGCTAAGAAGGCATAGCTAGACGTTTTGTGGCTAAATCACAGAATTAACATTTTATTGGTAGAAGAGTTAGAGAGGTCGGCATCAAAGACTAGAACTACAAACATCCTGCAGGCTGGAAAAGGGATGAGAGAAAACTGTATTCAAAGAGAAAACATAATGTTAGTTAGTGTCTCCTGAACCTAAAAAAGTGCTTACCTAAGAAATACACAACATGACCAAAAATGTGGACACGTGCTGAACATCTCATTCCAAAATCATGGGCAGTAATATGGAGTTGGTCCCACCTTTGCTGCTTTAACAGACTCCACTCTTCTGGGAAGGCTTTCCTCTAGATGTTGGAACATTGCTGCGGGGACTTGCTTCCATTCAGGCACAAGAGCATTAGTGAGGTTGGGCACTGATGTTGGGCGATTAGGCCTGGCTCACAGTCTGCGTTCCAATTCATCCCAAAGGTGTTCGATTGGGTTTAGGTCAGGGCTCCGTGCAGGCCAGTCAAGTCTACACCAATCTTGACAAACAATTTCTGCATGGACCTCGCTTTCTGCACAGTGGCATTGTCATGCTGAAACAGTAAAGGGCCTTCCCCAAACTGTTGCCAAAAAGTTGGAAGCACAGCATCATCTAGAATGTCATTGTATGCAGTAGCATTAAGATTTCCCTTCACTGGAACTAAGGAGCCCGAACCATGAAAAACAGCCCCAGACCATTATTTCTTCTCCACCAAACTTTACAGTTGGGACTAAGCATGGGGGCAGGTAGTGTTCTCCTGGCATTGGCCAAACTCAGATTCCTTGGACTGCCAGATGGTGAAGCATGATTCATCACTCCAGAGAATGCTTTTCCACTGCTCCAGAGTCCAATGGCAGTGAGCTTTACACCACTCCAGCCGACACTTGGCATTACACATGGTGATCTTAGGCTTGTTTGTGGCTGCTCGGCCATGGAAACCCATTTCAGCTCCCGACAAACAGCTCTTATGCTGACGTTGCTTCCAGAGGCAGTTTAGAACTCGGTAGTGAGTGTTGCAATAGAAGGACAGACAATTTGTACGCTCCATGCTCTTCAGCACTCGGCGGTCCCATTCTGTGAGCTTGTGTGGCCTACCAGTTCCCAGCTGAGCGTTTTTGCTCTGAGATGTTTCCACTTCACAATAACAGTAATTACAGTTGACTGGGACAGCTCTAGCAGGGCAGACATTTTACGAACTGACTTGTTGGAAAGGTGGTATCCTATGATGAAGGTGCCACGTTGAAAGTCACTGAGCTCTTCAGTAAGGCCATTCTCCTGCCAATGTTTGTCTGTGGAGATTGCATGGCTGTGTACCTGTCAGCAACGGCTGTTTCTGAAATAGCCGAATCCACTAATTTGAAGGGGTGTCCACATACTTTTGTATATATAGTGTACTTTCAATAGTGGACTAATTTAGTAAAAGGCATTGAAGCACTCAAAGTAACACAGGCTCGCTTGGACCTTTTCATGTACCATGGATTGTCCTCATTTTGTTCTAGCCTGACTGGGTTTAACAGGGTGAAGTGAAGCCCTCCAGGAAGAAGGAGGCTGATTGGAGCCTCAGCCAAAGGATTTCAAAGGAGAACACTCTCTCTCTCTCTCTCTCTCTCTCTCTCTCTCACATCTATAGGGATAACATTTGAAAAGCAGCCATGACATCAGTATAGTAGGAGGCATGTTCAGCATGCATGAACAACCTTTGTATTCTCCGCACATTAACCCTGCTCAGAAAGACCTTCTGACTCACACTAGGCGTTTCAACTGTCGGCGTCGGCTACCACACGCTTCCAATTCACAACACCTCCGACAGCACCATACGCTGCTCTGACACTCATGATGATACATGATAAACACCAGTGGTGGTCAGTGCCATTTAAGATGAGGGAGGACAATATATATGTTTTATGAGCCTGGCCTTCCATTACAGCATATTGAATGACTGTCATTCATATTCCATTCACCCTGCTCAATGTAACATCGATAGGTGACATCGATAGGTTTAGGCTCTACATGATACTCATATTTCTCCTATACCCATCAAGAGGTTGCTACAACCTAGCCTATGAATGAAATTTTACAACGTAGGTGCACAGGTCGAGAGTAAAAATCAGAGTAATCAAGGTGACAGAGTTTGTATTGGACAAATTCAGGTATGTTGATCCCTGTTTCATTCCGTTTGCTTCCGTTTAAGAAACGTTTTTCAACAGAACTGGTGGAATAAATACACCCCTGATCACACGCAAACACAGAACTACATGATCTCTTTACCTGTTGTATACGGTGTATTCGGAAAGTATTCAGACCACTTTGTCAAGTTAAATCCTTAATCTAAAATTGATTAAATTGTTTTTTCCCTCATTAATCTACACACAATACCCGATAATGACAAAACAAAAACAGGTTTACAAATATTAAACTGAAATATCACATTTACGTAAGTATTCAGACCCTTTACTCAATACTTTGTTGAAGTACATTTGGCCGTGATTACAGTTGGGCCACTCAAGGACATTCAGAGACTTGTCCTGAAGCCACTCCTGCGTTGTCTGGACTGTGTGCTTAGGGTCGTTGTCCTGTTTGAAAGTGAACCTTTTTCCCAGTCTGTGGTCCTGAGTGCTCTGGAGCAGGTTTTCGTCAAGGATATCTCTGTACTTTGCTCCATTCATCTTTCCCTCTATCCTGACTAGTCTCCTAGTCCCTGCCACTGAAAAACATCCCCGCAGCATGATGCTGCCACCACCATGCTTCACCGTAGGGACGTTTCCTCCAGACATGACGTTTGGCATTCAGGCCAAAGAGTTAACGGTTTTATTTCTTAAAAAACAGAGAAACAGACTGATGTCAGAGTGAGGGAAAAACTCTCTGTCCGTCTGCCTGCATCTCTCTCTCTCTCTCTCTCTGTCCGTCTGCCTGCGTCTCTCTCTGTCCGTCTGCCTTCGTCTCTCTCTCTCTCTGTCAGTCTGCCTTTGTCTCTCTCTCTGTCAGTCTGCCTTCATCTCTCTCTCTCTCTCTCTCTCTCTCTCTCTCTCTCTCTCTCTCTCTCTCTCTCTGTGTCTGTCTGCCTGCATCTCTCTCTCTGTCCGTCTGCCTGCATCTCTCTCTCTCTGTCCGTCAACCTGTGTCTCTCTCTCTCCTGTCTGTGTGTCCGTCCGTGTCTGTCCCGCCATACATCCTGTGTCTGTATCCTCTGTCTGTATCTCTCTCTTGTCCAATACGCAACACCACCGTAAACTGAAGGAAATACCAAGTTCAACATACACCTTGACTGTTAGTTCATGACTAACACAAATTTTATGTGAACTTATTTCACGTTGAGGACTGTCCCCGTCATCAAACGTAATTTAAGAGTGGAGTTACAACAAAACGGAAATTGTTCCACTTTTCTGTGCTGACTCAATGCATTGTCAGTCAACATCAGTCTTGAACACTGCATCTGATGGACTGACTGACAGACGACAAAGACAGGTTGACTTCATTGTCACAGCTGTCACTGATATGAGTCATGATGCCATGGGTGATTTGGAACCAGTTTCCAATGACTTCCTGTCTCTCTTCCTGCCAGTCAGCCAGTCAGAGTGTGGCAGGTGGAAGGATGTGTCTGATGGACAGACACTGATGTCTCCTAGAGTCTAGACAACTCATTTTCCCACATTTTTTTAGCAAAAACTTTTAGAAATATTTGGAAATGTATTACAAATAAAAAACTGTAATATCACATTTATGTAAGTATTCAGACTCTTTACTCAGTACTTTGTTGAAGCAGCGATTATAGCTTCAAGGTCTGTTGAATTTACCACAAGTGAACTCCACTCAAATTGTAGAAACATCTCAAGGATGATCAATGGAAACAAGATGCACCTGAGCTCAATTTCGAGATTCATAGCAAAGGGTGTGAATACTTACGTAAATAAGAAATTTCTGTGTTTATTTTCTGCAGTAGTTTATGTGTCGGGAAGCTAGGGTCAGTCTGTTATATCTGGAGTACTTCTGTCTTATCCGGTGTCCTGTGTGAATTTAAGTATGCTCTCTCTAATTCTCTCTTTCTCAGAGGACCTGAGCCCTAGGACCATGCCTCAGGACTACGTGACATGATGACTCCTTGCTGTCCCCAGTCCACCTGGCCGTGCTGCTGCTCCAGTTTCAACTGTTCTGCCTGCGGCTATGGAACCCTGACCTGTTCACCGGACGTGCTACCTGTCCCAGACCTGCTGTTTTCAACTCTCTGGAGACAGCAGGAGCGGTAGAGATACTCTGAATGATCGGCTATGAAAAGCCAACTGACATTTACTCCTGAGGTGCTGACTTGCTGCACCATCGACAACTACTGTGATTATTATTATTTGACCATGCTGGTCATTTATGAACATTTGAACATCTTGGCCATGTTCTGTTATAATCTTCACCCGGCACAGCCAGAAGAGGACTGGCCGCCCCTCATAGCCTGGTGCCTCTCTAGGTTTCTTCCTAGGTTTTGGCCTTTCTAGGGAGTTTTTCCTAGCCACCGTGCTTCTACACCTGCATTGTTTGCTGTTTGGAGTTTTAGGCTGGGCTTCTGTACACACTTACAACTGAAATGTCTTAAACCCTGTTTTTGCTTTGTCATTATGGGGATTGTGTAGATTGATGAGGGGGGATGATTTAATACATGTTAGTATAAGGCTGTAACGTAACAAAATGTGTAAAAGGGGAAGGGGTCTGAATACTTTCCAAATGCGCTGTATGAGACGAGAAGTCAGGAGGAAAACAGACTGTGTGTGTGTGTGTGTGTGTGTGTGTGTGTGTGTGTGTGTGTGTGTGTGTGTGTGTGTATGTGCATGCGTGTGTGTGTGTGTGTGTGTGTGTGTGTGTGTGTGTGTGTGTGTGTGTGTGTGTGTGTGTGTGTGTGTGTGTGTATGTGCATGCGTGTGTGTGTGTGTGTGTGTGTGTGTGTGTGTGTGTGTGTGTGTGTGTGTGTGTGTGTGTGTGTGTGTGTGTGTGTGTGTGTGTGTGTGTGTGTGTGTGTGTGTAAACATCTGGGAGGTTCTGTAATAATGGCAAAATTCCACAGATGGAGTCTCCCCCAGCATTCCGGAGGATCCATCCGTATCACTTGCTTAGTAAACAGGATCAAGTCTCAAATCAGGATGGGTGCTATAACTGCCAACCCTAGTGATTAAACAACACACACACCCATCCCCAACTACACATCACCCAAACACACACCAGAGCCCTCTTGGCTTGATTTGGTGTTCAACCGTTTTAATCACGTTCCAATTATAGTCTGCAATGTTAGTATACTATATATAATAATCTGTGTGGATATAAATCAAATTACTAATTGTTGCGTAGTGTTGGAGATTGTCCTCTAATAATTCTGATCGGCAATAACCAGCATTAGGACCTCCAATACAATTCACAATGCCTTCAGAAAGTATTCATACCCCGTGACTTATTCCATATTTTGTTGTGTTACAGCCTGAATTCAAAATGGATTACAATTTTTTTCTTCACCCATCTACACACAAATACCCCACAAAGACAAATATTATATATTTTTTTGCACATTTATTGAAAATCAAATACAGAAATATCTCATTTACATAAGTACTCACACCCTTGAGTCAAGTTAGAAAAACATTTGTCAGTGATTATGTAACAGTATAACTTTCGACCGTCCCCTCGCCCATACCCAGGCGCAAACCAGGGACCCTCTGCACACATCAACAACAGTCACCTTCGAAGCATCGTTACCCATCGCTCCACAAAAGCCGCGGCCCTTGCAGAGCAAGGGGAACCACTACTTCAAGGTCTCAGAGCAAGTGACGTCACCGATTGAAACGCTATTTAGCGCGCACCACCGCTAAATAGCTCGCTATTTCACATCCGTTACAATTACAGCTGTGAGTCTTTCTGGGTAAGTCTCTACTCCTGAACTTATAGGCTTGCCATAACAAACGGGTTGAACACGTATTGACTAAAGATATATCAGCTTTTCATTTTTAATGAGTAAAAATGCTGGGGTATCGTGTGTAGGCCAGTGACAAAACATATACATCCTATCTAACATATACATCCTAATCCTATTTAAATTCAGGCTACAACAACAAAATGTGGAAAAAGTCAAGGGGTGTGAATATTTTCTGAAGCCACTGCATCTCTAATGCAAAAAAAAAAACTGTTAATCATCATATTGCAAAACGGGATTATTTATCATCTCAACTATTCTCAGCTGTTCTATATATTAAAAACAAAAACAGAATTCTCAAAAAGCTCAATAGGAGACTGTTTCATCCAAAGTGACTAACAGCAGTGGGTGGAGACGTTTTCAAATGGGGGGCCCTGGCGAAAATCGAACCCACAACCCTGACATTGCAAGCACTATGCTCCACCAACTGAGCCATGCATTTAAAATGTCTACACTATACATTTATGATCTAAATGACATGGGTGTTTCTAGTGTTCATTGTCACGTGCTCGAGTGCTGTGAATTGCTTGTTCTTTTTCCCAACAACTCAATAGAACTACAGAAAATACATTTAAAAATGTAAAGTAGAACAAAAACATCAGAAATAGAAATAAGAAGAAAACGAGAAAGTAAGTAAGCTGTGTGTGAGTGAGCGTGAGTTTGTAATACAGATGAACCTTTAGGCATTATGTGTGAAAGCTGTTTTGCTGTGACAAGTTGACGAAGCACGAGAACGCTCTGTGAAATGAGCTGCTGTCAATCTGAGATGATAAGGTGGGCTGGGGGAACCAGTTAGAGAAGGACAGACGTAGGCCATGTACGAATACCCGTACCTGCTTTCTAAATAGTAGTATTTTATAGTATGTGAAATAGTATGCTTTAAATGTCAGGATGTCATACTTATTAAGACTTTTAATGTAGTAGAATTCTCTTGTGTTTCGAGACCCACATCTGTTTGACAACAGCTGATAATCAGCTGACGGGAGGTGCTGTACCAAAATGAACCAATGGCAGGAATCACCACAATTGCACATTCTTAGTAGGAGGAGCCTAGTATGCTGATATTTGTTGCTTACTGCATTTGTTTTGACTAAACAGTACGATAGTATGCAGTATGATTAGTACACAGTATGCAGTTTTAGTAAGCTGTAGGCAAGGCAGATTTGGGACATGGCCACAGTCTCTATCTGATACAATAATATTGTACATAAAGGCATACTGCATAGCTTCTCTTTCACCTGTGGTTGCAAGAGAAATGATATACACAACTGTGAGAGAAGCAAACACACAAAGAAAACCTGTTCAGTTCAGATCTCTTAATCTTCTTGTTTGATTTTGCCCACCGGCTTACCCTTCTCTCTCCCTCTCTCCCTCTCTCCCTCTCAGCTCATTGGCTTTGACCTTGAGATGTGACAGCCAGCCAGTGTGTGTGTGTGTGTGTGTGTGTGTGTGTGTGTGTGTGTGTGTGTGTGTGTGTGTGTGTGTGTGTGTGTGTGTGTGTGTGGTGTGTAAAAAAAAAGACGTGTACGCTGTGATCACTTTTGTGTTTGAAAAGACTGTAAAGTGCTACCATTACAGAAGACAATCCTCACCTCCACCATTACAGAAGAGAATCCTCACCTCCACCATTACAGAAGAACATCCTCACCTCCACCATTACAGAAGAACATCCTCACCTCCACCATTACAGGAGACAATCCTCACCTCCACCATTACAGAAGACAATCCTCACCTCCACCATTACAGAAGAACATCCTCACCTCCACCATTACAGAAGAACATTCTCACCTCCACCATTACAGAAGACAATCCTCACCTCCACCATTACAGAAGACAATCCTCACCTCCACCATTACAGAAGAACATCCTCACCTCCACCATTACAGAAGAACATCCTCACCTCCACCATTACAGAAGAACATCCTCACCTCCACCATTACAGGAGACAATCCTCACCTCCACCATTACAGAAGACAATCCTCACCTCCACCATTACAGAAGAACATCCTCACCTCCACCATTACAGAAGAACATCCTCACCTCCACCATTACAGAAGAACATCCTCACCTCCACCATTACAGAAGAACATCCTCACCTCCACCATTACAGAAGAACATCCTCACCTCCACCATTACAGAAGACAATCCTCACCTCCACCATTACAGAAGAACATCCTCACCTCCACCATTACAGAAGACAATCCTCACCTCCAACATTACAGAAGAACATCCTCACCTCCACCATTACAGAAGACAATCCTCACCTCCACCATTACAGAAGACAATCCTCACCTCCACCATTACAGAAGAACATCCTCACCTCCACCATTACAGAAGAACGCCTTCACCTGCACCATTACAAAAGAACGCCTTCACCTCCACCATTACAGAAGAACGCCTTTATCTCCACCATTACAGAAGAACGCCTTCACCTCCACCATTACAAAAGAACGCCTTCACCTCCACCATTACAGAAGAACGCCTTCACCTCCACCATTACAGAAGAACGCCTTCACCTCCACCATTACAGAAGAACGCCTTCACCTCCACCATTACAGAAGAACGCCTTCACCTCCACCATTACAGAAGAACGCCTTCACCTCCACCATTACAGAAGAACGCCTTCACCTCCACCATTACAGAAGAACGCCTTCACCTCCACCATTACAGAAGAACGCCTTCACCTGCACCATTACAAAGAACGCCTTCACCTCCACCATTACAGAAGAACGCCTTCACCTCCACCATTACAGAAGAACGCCTTCACCTCCACCATTACAGAAGAACGCCTTCACCTCCACCATTACAGAAGAACGCCTTCACCTCCACCATTACAGAAGAACGCCTTCACCTCCACCATTACAGAAGAACGCCTTCACCTCCACCATTACAGAAGAACGCCTTCACCTCCACCATTACAGAAGAACGCCTTCACCTCCACCATTACAGAAGAACGCCTTCACCTCCACCATTACAGAAGAACGCCTTCACCTCCACCATTACAGAAAAACGCCTTCACCTCCACCATTACAGAAGAACGCCTTCACCTCCACCATTACAGAAGAACGCCTTCACCTCCACCATTACAGACGAACGCCTTCACCTGCACCATTACAGAAGAACGCCTTCACCTCCACCATTACAGACGAACGCCTTCACCTTCACCATTACAGAAGAACGCCTTCACCTCCACCATTACAGACGAACGCCTTCACCTGCACCATTACAGATGGTTGGATCTCATCTGTGCAGGTCTATGGGAACATAGACAATGCTGCTTCAAACAGCTGCTGTAGTAGTCACAATAACTAATATTGGACAGCTATCACAACAGCATATTTACATAGAGAAATCTATGTATCCCTACGGTAAAGGTTTAACTAAGGTATTACCACTACTGTATACGTAGCTCGCTATAGTATATATTCAAATGTATTTTTGTTGAGGGCAATACGTCAAATCTTACTGCAGGCTTCTTCCATACTGATTTCACCTGGAGACAAGGAGGGAGGAGGCTAGGTGAGGAAGCTGTGTAATACTATTAAAATGCAGCCATGGGTGTTCTTATGTGACATCACACCTCTCTCTCTGCCTGATGAACTCTGGGTGATGTGTGACCTGACCTCTGTCCACCCAGTGCCCCCCAGTCCCTCACTCTGTGCCACAGCCAGGAGAGGGGATACAGGGTAAGTCCTAACACAGAAACTGTGACTGTGCTGTGACTCCTCAAGGAGGTAGTGACAGGGAAAGACCAGCGGAGGACAGGTGTCCACGACTTAAAGGGATAGTTCACCCAAATGTCAAAATGTCGTGTGTGTGTGTGTAAGATGTCTCTGGACAAGGTTGTACAGCAACTCAGGCTTTGGTTAAGTTTCCCCGTTTCCAATGCTAATGTTTTCGACAATTGTGGCACTTATCCCATCCAAGTCCCGGTACCAATATTAGCATGTTAAATAGATTGTGAAACAAAGTCACTTATAGATGATTTGAACATGATGACCTATCAGTGCTAATATCGGTATCATGACTTGATATGTGACACTTCCCATGTATCTTTTCTAATATCTACAAATGGCATAATGAACTTGACCTTGACCTCGTGTAAAAGGCTTGGAGAATTAGGTTCTTCTTATGTTCTCCTCATGTCCAATTACACAATGAAAGTATGTCATCATTTCATAAGTGTTAATAACCATGGATTAAATGTAATGAAATCTCAGAGGCTTCGCTCCATGGCTCTGCAAGTGTTTGGGAAATTAAGGGAAAACTAAACATATTTGCAAATGCGCCCCTGGGTTGCGATATTCAGGGATATAGTTGCCTTGTGGAAGCATCTGTTACATGTCGGTTTAATTGGAGTAAATCAGGCCTCGAGAAAGTAGCACATTGAACTGCCCAGAAAGCTTTGAAAATGGGTCATTTAAATCATTTACTTAAGCTACATCGTAATGTTACAACGAAAATGAAGAGCAAACTAGATTTTGTAAACAATATAACAATACATATATTTTTTTAATCATCTTTGATAAGTTTCCTCAATGTGTAAAACAAATATGTTTTATATAACCAAAAACAGTCTACTTTGTAGTATGAACCAGAAACGTCCCATTGAGCATCATCTTGTCTATTGAGGTCACCACTCCCCTTATCATAACCCAGCAGAATGAGGCGTTACTGACAAATCAACCACTTTCCCATGGAGACAAATGATAATTAACCAGTTTAACAAATATTTGGAGTGTGTAAATTAGTGCCTGTCTGCTAGGGGCATCAACGGAGAGAAACAGTGACTTCCACTTCAGTTCATTTGTCTTGGGGTAGGATAGAGGGTCTAGTTTATGCACAGTACTATACAAACACTGACAGTCAAAACACCATACAGATCAAATCAAAAGGCTTCCCAATGTACATGCCAATACGAAATGCCTCATGTGATCATAATTCAAAGAGCCTGAATCACTTCAGGATCAGTGAATCAGTGAGCAACGCAGACATTGCATAAATCATTTGTTTTTGTCAATGGAAGACTTGAGCATTGACACTTGAAATGTATGTAATTATAGCCTTATGGCATCATGGCATTTGCATTAATTATCGTAAATAACTAACGGATATCAAGCCATCAGTATCCAAACATACAATTTTATAAGGAGAGGTTTGGAAAGTCACCTATGAGGTCATCCACAGTAGACTCCAATAGGAAGCCACTAAGGAGTTGAGCCGAGACAGTTAGTTATACTGGAAAGGCCATTCCACTCAGGTATTTGCTTCAACAGACTCTAGGGCTGGACCCAAATAGCACCGTATTCCCGATTTAGTGCACTGCTTTTGACCAGGGTCTATAGGGACATAGCCGTAGTGAATGATGTTTAAATTTGACAAGATAAAACTGATATCTGGTTCCACAAGGAGGACCGTGAGACACTGTGTACTGTCACTAGTGATCACTTTACACACTGATTCCTACGTAGATGTGTACTGTCACTAGTGATCACTTTACACACTGATTCCTACGTAGATGTGTACTGTCACTAGTGATCACTTTGCACACTGATTCCTATGTATATGTGTACTGTCACTAGTGATCACTTTACACACTGATTCCTACGTAGATGTGTACTGTCACTAGTGATCACTTTACACACTGATTCCTATGTATATGTGTACTGTCACTAGTGATCACTTTACACACTGATTCCTATGTATATGTGTACTGTCACTGGTGATCACTTTACACACTGATTCCTATGTATATGTGTACTGTCACTAGTGATCACTTTACACACTGATTCCTACATATATGTGTACTGTCACTAGTGATCACTTTACACACTGATTCCTACGTACTGTATATGTGTACTGTCACTAGTGATCACTTTACACACTGATTCCTATGTATATGTGTACTGTCACTAGTGATCACTTTACACACTGATTCCTATGTATACACACTGATTCTTAAATGTATATGTGTACTGTCACTAGTGATCACTTTACACACTGATTCCTACCTATATGTTTACTGTCACTAGTGATCACTTTACACACTGATTCATACCTATATGTGTACTGTCACTAGTGATCACTTTACACACTGATTCCTACCTATATGTTTACTGTCACTAGTGATCACTTTACACACTGATTCCTACCTATATGTGTACTGTCACTAGTGATCACTTTACACACTGATTCCTACGTACTGTATATGTGTACTGTCACTAGTGATCACTTTACACACTGATTCCTACCTATATGTTTACTGTCACTAGTGATCACTTTACACACTGATTCCTACCTATACGTGTACTGTCACTAGTGATCACTTTACACACTGATTCCTACCTATATGTTTACTGTCACTAGTGATCACTTTACACACTGATTCCTACCTATATGTTTACTGTCACTAGTGATCACTTTACACACTGATTCCTACCTATATGTTTACTGTCACTAGTAATCACTTTACACACTGATTCCTACCTATATGTTTACTGTCACTAGTGATCACTTTACACACTGATTCCTACCTATATGTTTACTGTCACTAGTAATCACTTTACACACTGATTCCTACCTATATGTTTACTGTCACTAGTGATCACTTTACACACTGATTCCTACCTATACGTGTACTGTATCTGTGAAGTGTGGGGTGGTAGGAGAGACTGATTTATAATATGATGCATGTGGAACCTGTAGAGGTAAAAATGTCTCAATTCCTTCTGTTCATTTTCTTTCATCTAAGCCCTTTTAAACCCCCACCACATCTCAGAACATTTAAAACCTCACTCCATCTAAAGCCGTCTAAAACCTCACTACATTTAGAAGACACACAGTAAAGTACCAAAGACAACTGCAGAGGAGATCAGCCAAATGTGTCAGAACATTTTCCAAGAATCCCCAAAACAGACTAGTAAGTGAGTACGCCAGCGTCAGCATCAAAGACGGTACAAAAATTATACAAAAAATTAAATACATTAGCAAAATAAAAAAGAAGCTAGATTTCTGTATTGTTGAACATATTCAATGTAACCTAATGACCGGTGAAATAAGAACTGAACCCGGAGTACCAAGCCGACTATCTGACTAATGACCGTGATAGGAAGTGTAATGACTGAGCGCTAAGCGGTTGTATTGTTGCAGCTCTCTGGCCAGTGTGAGAGCAATATAATAATATAAGGTATGCAGGTCACTGCATCTCTTCCTGGACTTAGTTACTGCCCCCACCATTCCATTATGTACATTTAATCATAGAATGAATCCTACCTGTCATCCTTCATAATGTCCAAACTTGATCACGGCAATACCATTTCTATTAGAACCCGGGTGGGACAATTACTTTGTCTCCAGACGCCAGTTCCTTAATGCGGTGGTGAAACCTTTCACCCTGTTTGGGCTTAAAACATGTAATTCACTATTGGTCTGGAAGAGAATGGGCAAGGGCCCCGCTGCCAAATATGGAATTAAAAACGTATTTTTGGCTCCCAATAAGGCTAATGGATAGTTAGATAAAAAAACATGTCCGTTTTCGTCTGCACCGTCCACATTCTGTTGTGTTGTTCTCCATCCACTATGGACTTTTATTTAATTTATATAGTTCTGACAGGGACACATGAATCAATATTTCAGGTTCAACAACATGAATGTAAAGGTGCAGGAGGCCTCAACGCTAATCTGTCAGAGGTGTCATTCCCGTAGGGGGCACAAGGGCACGTGCCCCCTCAGATGTCCTTCTTCTTTTTATAAATTCATTACTAAACTTAACTTAAGCCCACGTTTTCTCAAACCTATTTATAAAAAGATTTCAGCAGTATTTTGCGGAGGAACTACTCTCCCTAGTAAGTGGTCCCTTCCAAGGTGCATCACGAAGCAAAGACATGGCTTGCAGAGAGTATCATGAGGCAGTGTCGAGTGACACACAGCGTTTGATTTGATTTTAGCTGCCGGTGATGGGCAGGACTCGCAAGAGGTATGTATGTAAAGTAATACATTGTTCTGCAATACAAGCCACCTAGCAATTTGATTAACAATGTCAGGCTTGTCTAACTATCTTAGTTGGCATGCCTGCTGGCAAGGTTGCTAGACTTTAGGAACTACAAAAATTGCTTTCATTCTTGGGTTCTGATACTATATACCGTGGCAGTTGTACTAAAAGGCATAACAGTTCTTAAAGAATCAATGTGCATCATTAATTAAAATTACAATTGACAGCTAATGAGGTATGCTTACATAACCTATGCAGAAAAATAAAAACAAGAAATATGTATTTTTCTACATAGAGGTAGGCATAATGATTATGCTATATATTGCAGGAAAAAAGCTGTTTCAGGGGGTTGAAAAATTCCAAATTCTCCATCAACACCCCCCCCCTAAAATAATGGCTGCATGTCACCCCTTGTCCCTTTAAATATTCTGCAGTTTATTACAGCTACGACACAGCCTGGTCAAACCAGACGGAAAGCTGAGCTCACCAGTGAAACAGCATTCAGTCAGGTTTAACCAAGCTAGCTAACACATCCATTCAACACACTACACTGATCTTTACCAGAGGTTGATGGGTCTGAGGAGATGTGATGGTGATCACATTTAAAATATATACATATAATTAAATCAAAGTTTCTTCATTCTCAAGGTTAATGAGAAGTTTATGACCCATGTGATAGTTGCCCTGCTCTCACTATAACTACACGGCTTTGCATTAACTCACACTCAATATGCCATGCCCAGAGTTAAGGAGATGAGGAGTTAGAACTGTATTGTAAACATAGTATCATGACCTATATTTCATCTCAATATTAAAATGGAAAGAATACCTCATGAGACTGTTGTGTACTGCAGAGAAGGACATTGGCTGGGTTATAGGGCCTCTGCCACATCTCATCAAGACATGCACAGCCAGCCGGGGGGGGGGGGGGTCTGACTGGGTCCCATAAAGGCCCTTTCAACCAGGAAAAACACATCTTAATCACAAACTGTCTGCCGTAACACCACGCCTCACGCTACAATGGAGGTTGGCTTGGACATGGGGTGCATCTCAATAGTCTAACATGACTTCTCCTTTTCTCCTCTGCTTCATCAGATTCTGCACTGATCTGAAAACATGAAGGACAGGTGAAAGCTCTGTGGTGACCGACTGACGCCTACAAGCCTAACCCACCGGCCCTCACCAGCTGTCCAAAGAGACTATGCCCTGCATCCTCTAAGGCAGGGACAAGTTACACAGCACAATAACCATTCAGTTCCTTTGGCCTTCAGTTATGCATATTGTTGATTCAATTTAAGAAATAAAACATTCCTACAGCTATTCATTCATTCAAAGACAGATACTTGGTATTCTTTGTTCTCAACTCAACTCCCTAAGAAATATAATGGCAGCAGCACCGACACGTTAAGAAAAAAGACCTTTTCTGTTCTACAGATACAGTCCTATTAAATTATTCAGGTCTCCCGAGTGGTGCAGCGGTCTAGCGCACTGCATCTCAGTGATAATGGGAGTCCCATAGGGCGGCGCACAATTGGCCCTGCGTCATCCAGGGCTGGGGTAGGCCGTCATCATAAATAAACATTTGTTCTTAACTGATATGCCGAGTTAAATAAAGGTTAAATAAAATAAATAAACTATGATCATTGTGCCAGAAAAACAAATGATGAAAATAGCAGGAAGACTTTCCTCATAAGGTCATGGTTTTGTATAGTTTTAAACACAAGGTTAGTTTATAGTTGAAATAGAAGGTTACTGAATGGTTTACTGAACAACAGGTATGCAGACACAGTACATGAAGGACCCCAAGTGCCTCCTTGGTAAAACAAGAATTGGCCAATCGATGAGTTCCAGGTATGATGTCCTCTCCAAGCCCTGACCCCCATTAAGCAGGAATTAACCCATTAACCCACAACCCATTGGTTGTGTGAACACACTGACGAAAAGCCAATGAGCGGCCTCCACCTCCGACCTTTTTACTGTTTAACCAGGGACATTGGTGCTGGATTGTTTTAAAGGGACGGCACATGGGATGGCCTGTACGTTTGATTGATGGTTGACCAACATTGATTCTCGTATCAATATTCAATATCAAATCAAATTGTATTTGTCACATGTGCCTAATACAACAGGTGTAGACCTTACAGTGAAATGCTGAATACAACAGGTGTAGACCTTACAGTGATATGCTTACTTACAAGCCCTTAACCAACAGGTGTAGACCTTACAGTGATATGCTTACTTACAAGCCCTTAACCAACAGGTGTAGACCTTACCGTGAAATGCTTACTTTACAAGCCCTTAACCAACAGGTGTAGACCTTACCGTGAAATGCTTACTTACAAGCCCTTAACCAACAGGTGTAGACCTTACAGTGATATGCTTACTTACAAGCCCTTAACCAACAGGTGTAGACCTTACCGTGAAATGCTTACTTACAAGCCCTTAACCAACAGGTGTAGACCTTACCGTGAAATGCTTACTTACAAGCCCTTAACCAACAGGTGTAGACCTTACCGTGAAATGCTTACTTACAAGCCCTTAACCAACAGGTGTAGACCTTACAGTGATATGCTTACTTACAAGCCCTTAACCAACAGGTGTAGACCTTACCGTGAAATGCTTACTTACAAGCCCTTAACCAACAACGTAGTTCAAGAAATAGAGTTAAGAAAATATTGACTAAATAAACTAAAGTGGGAAAAAAATACATCAAAAAGTAACAAGAAAATGCCGTAACAATAACGAGACTATATACAGGGAGCATGTGCAGGTGTACAGGTTAGCTGAGGTCATTTGTAAAGTGACTATAGTAAATAGCGAGTAGCAGCAGTGTAAAAGAGGGGGGGGTCAATGTATTGTGATTTGGTTGATGAGAAATGTGATGTTGCCACTGTGATGTTATGTTTGCACATGAATAGGTTGCTTTGGATAAAAGCATCTGCTAAATGGTATATATATATATATATATATATATATATATATATAGATATATATATATATATATATATATATATATATATATATATATATATATATATATATATATATATATATATATATATATATATATATATATATATAAAATATTATATTGGACTGGGAATAAGTATGCATGCAATCTGCCAGTGTAAACACTACTGCTAGAGACTGGAGCTATAGTGTCTGTACCATAAAACTAAATCACAACATCTCCCTCGCTCACTCACAGGCGCGCGCACACACCTCTGTGGGGGCCAGGGGAACAGGCCCTTTTAGCATGTCGGTCAGGCTGAGATCTACACCTTCATTATTTGGTTTAAGTGTCTGATTGATGGAGTTGCCAGTACCAACGTCCCTGGGTTTACTGTTTAACCAGGGACATTGGTGCTGGATTGTTTTAAAGGGACATACATATTTTGTCCTTTTAATTAAGAAGTTTATAAAGCCCATCTATTAACTCTCTCTATGCTGACAACCAGCTGGTAAAGGGAGGTATGTCAGACCTGGCTTCAAATTGTATTTGAAATTGTTCATATACTTTGAGCGTTTGGTTTAGCCTGCCAGGAGTGTCTGATTGGCTTTACAGGTTTTGGGACTATTGGCTCAATCTGCACAGGTAAAGTATTTGAACCCAGGTCTGGAAGACAGTTCAGTGACCTTGTGGTTAGAGTGTCCAACCTGAGATTGGAAGGTTGGGAGTTCAATCCCTGGCTGAGTCATACCAAAGACAGTAAAAATGGGACCTGATGCCTCTCTGCTTGACACTCAACATTAAGGAGATAGATTGGGGGTAGGGCCCAGCGGTAGCCCAGCATCCTTATCCCGGATGCTACAGAAACAGGAGATCCTGCTCCTATGTTCTGGCTCTCACAAGCAAAGGCTCCTTCCTTACTTCCTGGAAGACAGTTGTTAAGGTGGGGTGTTGCAGAAGACAACATGTTTTATACTATTATCTATCTATATATACGGATGTCATGTTTTATATAGATCTATTTTTTATCGTCAATTCACCGATGTTCTACAGCGACGTAGTTAATGTGAAGGCCTCTGACGCTGCGTCTTGTGATTCTACAAGACGAGGATCCCGCTTGCAGTTGCTGCAGGCTCAATGTGACTCCCCATAATTTGTGTTGGCTTCCTTCACCGTGGTGAAACAGTCAGGAAAACACGTTTTTTTAAATATCTATAAGTGTCATAACTAAACGAGGCTTGTGCACGCAACTCAACTGGCTCTTGGACTACAGGGAATGTTTTTATGATGAGGATGAAGTTGGTATTACTATTCATTAGGATTGATTTCACCTTTCACAGCCTTTAGAGCAGCTGCACTCATCTGAAACACACACCAATGTGTCCTTGACTGGTAGGATGATGCCTTAAAGGCAAATTAACATGGTTAGCCCATGTAGGTGTTTCTTGCTGACTTGTTTTAAGTTGGTGTTTAATAGTGCTGTGACTTTCAGCCCTGATATGTTAGCAGAGAGGAGCGAGGACAGGATGAGAGGAGCTTCATCGTTTTTCCGATAACGCATTAAAGGAGTAGTTGACTATTTTACAGCTTGATATTAGATGGTTCACCCTGAAATTAGATATTAGATGGTTCACCCTGAAAGTAGTCTATTGGCCAGGAGCAAATGTAATCCATCATTTAGCCATTACAATCTCCAGCTACCTTTAGACACCACTAGCTACAAATCAATGGATGTGATGGGGGAATGTGTCACGTCCTGACCAGAGAAAGCCTTTATTTTCTATGGTGGAGTAGGTCAGGGTGTGACTGGGGGGTGTTCTAGTTTATTATTTCTATCTATAGTCTAGTTTTTGTATTTCTATGTTGGCCTGGTATGGTTCCCAATCAGAGGCAGCTGTCTATCGTTGTCTCTGATTGGGGATCATATTTAGGTAGCCTTTTCCCACCTGTTGTTTGTGGGATCTTGCTTTTGTATTGTTGCTTTTGAGCACTACAAGGCTGTACGTTCGTTTGTTTATCTTTATTGTTATGTTGCTGGTTCACATTTTAATAAAATATGATGAACCCAAATCACACTGCGCCTTGGGTCTACCCATTTCGACGAGCGTTACAGAATGTGAGCATATAAAATATGTTTTTCTTCAAAATCAACTCCATATTTGTTTTGCTGTTACTTCAATCGGATTTGGCCATTTAAAAAAACATATGCTCACATGCCCCCATCACTTCAATAGATTTTTAGTAATGGCTGTTTAAAAAATACTGAACCATAGATTACAGTTTCTCTTGGTCAGTAGACTACTTTCAGGGTGAGGAACCATCTAACAAGAAGTTGTATAAGAGTGAACTACTTCTTCAAGGCTTTGAAGTCAATACTTATGCAGTTTGTGACCAGAGGCAGACCTACCAACCGTTAAATTATCAGCCACCATGGCTCCTAACACGAGAAGACGTCAATAAACAGGCTTAAACATCTCCACCTTTCCCAGCAGGATAAAAACATCAAATCACATTTTATTTGTTACATGCTTCATAAACAACAGGTGTAGTAGATTAACAGCAAAATGCTGAATTCCCAACAATGAAAAAAGAAGAAGATAAATAATACCATGTCTAACGAACGTCTGTGTGAGTGACTAATCATTTAAACTAAAAAGTAGAAAAACAACAGGAGGGGAACAGGGGAACAGTTGAGGAAATTCAAAGGTTGTCAAAGAAAAAATAACACATTTCAATCTCTTTTCCTCCCTACATCTCACACCATCTCTCCCTCCCTCTCTCTCTCACACTCTGCCACTGATTCCCCTCATATCATGCTTGATATTTGGGCTGTTACAGTAGACGTGGAAACTACTAGGCAGAGGAAGAGGGGTTAGAGGTGGTGGTTCGTCTTATTAGGGGCACGGCCCAGCCTCTCCTCCTAGAAAACTATCACTTTGGGGGGTAAATGGATCTGAAGTCTTGGCAGATGGTTCCACTCTGCTGACTCCAGTGATAGCCAATTAGAGCAGGTGTAAATATAACATGAGTGACAACAGCATCTTCAGTAGGAACCTGAGAACAGCCAGACCTACCTTAAAGTACTGGCAGCCAGGCCTTTCACAGCCAGAGTTACAGCCAGGTCAATAAAGCCAGGTGAAATATCATCAACCAATGGCATCAAAACAGTTACACTATCACTATGGGTTGTGTCCCAAATGTCACCCAATTACCACTATAGTGCATTTCTTTTACCAGAGTAGGGTATATGGCCCTGGTCAAAAGTTGTGCACTATAAGGAATAGGTGTCATTTCTATACAACATGGCTGCAGAGGGTTCATGTGGATAGTAAATGTTATCTGTTGGGGTTTGGTTGTCTTTTAGTTTGAGATTGAGGGGGTAGGAGAGGATAGTGGTCATCCATCTTACAACAGGGGCAGTGGTACTGCAATAACAAGCTGTCCAAACAATAAAACAGAGTTAGACATACAGCAGCAACCATTTACTCTCCTCCCTACCTCCTCTCATTCCTCCTCTCATTCCTCTCTACCTCCTCTCATTCCTCTCTACCTCCTTTCATTCCTCTCTACCTCCTTTCATTCCTCTCTACCTCCTTTCATTCCTCTCTACCTCCTCTCATTCCTCTCTACCTCCTCTCTACCTCCTCTCTACCTCCTCTCATTCCTCTCTACCTCCTCTCATTCCTCTCTAGCTCCTCTCATTCCTCTCTAACTCCTCTCAAACTCCTCTCAAACTCCTCTCTAACTCCTCTCATTCCTCTCATTCCTCTCTACCTCCTCTCATTCCTCGCTTCCTCCTCTCATTCCTCTCTACCTCCTCTCATACCTCTCTACCCCCTCTCATTCCTCTCTACCTCCTCTCATTCCTCTCTACCTCCTCTCATTCCTCTCTACCTCCTCTCATTCCTCTCTTCCTCCTCTCATTCCTCTCTTCCTCCTCTCATTCCTCTCTACCTCCTCTCTACCTCATCTCATTCCTCGCTTCCTCCTCGCATTCCTCTCTACCTCCTCTCATACCTCTCTACCCCCTCTCATTCCTCTCTACCTCCTCTCATTCCTCTTCCTCCTCTCATTCCTCTCTACCTCCTCTCATTCCTCTCTACCTCCTCTCATTCCTCGCTTCCTCCTCTCATTCCTCTCTACCTCCTCTCATTCCTCTCTACCTCCTCTCATTCCTCTCTACCTCCTCTCATTCCTCTTTACTTCCTCTCATTCCTCTCTACCTCCTCTCATTCCTCTCTACCTCCTCTCATTCCTTGCTTCCTCCTCTCATTCCTCTCTACCTCTACCTATGTTGACATAACAGCAAACTCAGTATGTTGAAAATAACATTGTTTTTGCACAGCAAACATGTTTAAAGCCAGAATATGTCATTTTATGGGGGACTCGACCAATACCCAATTCACATAGAAATGCCAGTTATAGATCTGCCACTCATTGAAAGCAAGTCTAAGAAGCGGTATATCTGTTCTATGTGCTCTATCGTTTTTTGTCTTTTACTTTCAGTTTTGTACACCAGCTTCAAACAGCAGAAAATACTATATTTTTGGTTATAGAAAATATGTTTCACAGTGGTTTAGATGGTACAATGATTCTCTCCACAATGACTGCTTGTTTTGTCACAAACTGAAAATGTTGGGAAACGTTTGGAATTTTTGCAACCAGGAAATGGCGGAGAGATTTCTGCATATTGCAAGTTTAAGTATCTGTTTTGTTTCACCAATTAGACCAGAGATGGGCAACGTTGATGGGGTTTGGGGACACAAAAAAATATACTCTTCATGAGAGGTCTGCGTAGCCACATGCATACATGCAGTCAGAGCCGGGCCCCTAGCCTTGTTGCCATCACTGAACAAAACTAAATAATGAAATGCGTAGCCACATGCATACATGCAGTCAGAGCCGGGCCCCTAGCCTTGTTGCCATCACTGAACAAAACTAAATAATGAAATGCGTAGCCACATGCATACATGCAGTCAGAGCCGGGCCCCTAGCCTTGTTGCCATCACTGAACAAAACTAAATAATGAAATGCGTAGCCACATGCATACATGCAGTCAGAGCCGGGCCCCTAGCCTTGTTGCCATCACTGAACAAAACTAAATAATGAAATGGTCACATTTTGAATACAACTTTAGGATTCTTGATGTTTCTGCCCTTTCCTCCTTGAGAAGGATCCTCATTCATCAAAACTGCTGGTCATTTATCTATTGAGTAATTAAACAGCGCTGATTTGTGACATTTCTCAAAAGCAAAATCATTGTTCTCAGTGTGAACTGAATGTGACTCGTTTCAGGAAAGTAGGCATATGTCGCTCATCACTACTTCACATGAGAAGCATTTGAACATAAACATTATTTTTTTAATCAAATTGCGTATTTTGGCAGAAATGCCTTCTGGAACTTTCATGTGCCTTAATAACAAACTTGTATGCCATCTGTAACAATGGAAACAGACAGGAACCTTCCCACTAGCCATGATTGGCTGAGATAATGGATGGCCTGGACATGCCAAGAGATGAGTTCAGACTGGTCTGCCATGTAACATGAGACACTCAGTATGTGTAGGTAATCCTTTCTAATGCAGAATATCATTTTTTTTAAATACCACAAAGAAATGCAAAAGTGTTGCTCTCCACCTTCTGGAGGGCCGAGTTTTGAAATCAGTGGAATGCCCGGTGGAAGCAGAGTATAATAGCTAAGGAGAACGAGGAAATTTGTCTGTTTGATTGCAAATATGCGCCAGAGTCAAAAAGAGAACACACAAAAGGCTGTTGTATAAAACACCTGTCTCTGGATTACATCTTCAAACTAAGAGCAACCATGGCATCCATGACACAGAGGGAGAAGTGTGGACAGCGTTCAAGTTCAAAAAAATTATCTGGTAGAACGCCCTGCTTTTATTTCGTCACACTGACAACCGTAAGCTATTTTCTGTAATTAGCTTACCATTTGTAAATAATTATCTTGTTGTGGGGTTATTTTTCTGTAATAATGTATACAAATTAGCTAATTAAAGTTAAGATGTTGTCAGCTATATGATCTGGTCATTATTTTAACTGGTTGGCCAGCTAACTTAACATTACCTAGCTAGCTAATAAGCTCGAAACGAACCAAAATATCGTTCAGAAAGTTGCTTTTTGTTGCCTGGTTTGCTAGATTGACATATACTAAATTCATTTTTTAAACGTATGGGTTTATTGGTGTTTTCTTAATGACAATGACAAGTTTGACGTCAGCCGACAATAGAATGTTCATGATGTCACTGCGACAACTTTCTACAGACATGTCAATACACATAGTATAAACCAGCCTTTAGTCTTGAAATCTTTGGTTGTTTAGTACACTAGCGTACTCACTCTGTTTAGCACATGGCCTCACATGTGAATCCTTAAAGAGATGGGTGGGGCTAAGGCTTAAGAGGGTGTGAACAATGCTGAATGGGTTTAGACAAAGAAGAGCTCTCCAGTAGGTGAACAAAAATATTCAAGGGCCATTTTATCAAAAGTGGGGTTACAAGTTGATCAACTTTCAAAGCAGAATTACTTTCCCATTGTTCCTTAGCTGTAGTGTATGATATGCAGAGTCCCTACTTTTATCCAATGGTAAAAACACCATTTCAGATGTTGCTACCTAAGACCGCATCGAGCAGGTTGGTAAGTATAAACCCTGTGGTTGGGATCTGAATGAAACACGGTAATGAACCGACAATGACACCAGAATGTCTCGGGCCTGTGACATCACCATAACTCTGATCCAATAAGAAGCCTTGCAGACAGGTAGGTAGCCAAAGAAACATAACGCCATCTGTCTGTCTGGTGGTCTGACCTTAAAGAACCGTTGGATGGAGGGAGGAGGATAGAGAGGGGGGAAATTAAGTCTGGGTTCTAATAATGCTCCAGGTGACAAACAGGGTGTTTAATAGATGGTTTTCCTCTCCACCATCTCTCGTACGAGGGAACGAGAGTGAGTCACCTCTTCAGGAGGAGAAATAATCACAACAAGCTGGTAAAAGGGATTGCAGTGGGCATCAGTCATTGGGACAAACAGAGCCCAAATTGAGGACTCCCATTTTCAGGTTGTAAAACACGCCAAGTTATGCGACTCCATGTTCCTCCATAACTGGCTATGTGACTCTTGCAGCTCTGTGGGTAAGAGCATGTAAGTAGCCTGATTTATGTCCCTCTAACTTCCCAGGATGCCTATACTGCTGATCCCACAACTATTGTATGCAGTAATCATGTGCCTATGAACCAGAGTTATACTGTTAGCACTGAGGCGGTGTGCCCAAGTAGGACGTCCACTGTGTGCAGCTCATCTAACATAAATAACACGAGCATGTCTACTTCTGCTAAGCTTCACAGTAAAGCAATGAAAACAATCAAGCATCCCAGAAAAGTGCTAAAAAATGGCCCATGTTGACATATTTAGCTTAAGAAACAAGTTTCATGAAATCAATAATTTGCTACTTACAGGTGACATTCATATTCTGACACTAAAACTGACTTAGATAGTACCTTTGATGATATAGTGGTAGCAATACATGGTTATGACATCTACAGAAAAGTCAATGATGGAGGTGTTGCTGTTTATATTCAGAACCACATTCCTGTAAAGCTTAGAGAGGATCTCATGTTAAATACTGTTGAAGTAATATGATTACAGGTTCATCTGCCTAAAGCCCATTCTATGTGGGAAGCTGCTATAGACCAAGTGCTAACAGTCAGTATATGGATTAGAGGTCGACCGATTATGATTTTTCAACGGCGATACCGATTATTGGAGGACCAAAAAAAAGCCGATACCGATGAATCTGCCGATTTAAAAAAAATGTATTTATTTATTTGTAATAATGACAATTACAACAATACTGAATTAACACTTTTATTTTAATATAATACATCAATCAAATCAATTTAGACTCAAATAAATAATGAAACATGTTCAATTTTGTTTAAACAATGCAAAAACAAAGTGTTGGAGAAGAAAGTAAAAGTGCAATATGTGTCATGTAAGAAAGCTAACGTTTAAGTTCCTACTCAGAACATGAGAACATATGAAAGCTGGTGGTTCCTTTTAACATGAGTCTTCAATATTCCCAGGTATGAAGTTTTAGGTTGAGGTTATTATAGGAATTATAGGACTATTTCTCTCTATACCATTTGTATTTCATATACCTTTGACTATTGGATGTTCTTATAGGCACTTTAGTATTGTCAGTTTAACTGAACAGTATAGCTTCCGTCCCTCTCCTCGCTCCAACCTGGGCTCGAACCAGGAACACATCGACAACAGCCACCCCCGAAGCATCGTTACCCATCGCTCCACAAAAGCCGTGGCCCTTGCAGAGCAAGGGGAACAACTACTCCAAGTCCCAGAGCGAGTAACGTTTGAAATGCTATTAGCGCACACCCCACTAACTAGCTAGCCATTTCACTTCGGTTCCACCAGCCTAATCTCAGGAGTTGATAGGCTTGAAGTAATAATCAGCGCAATGCTTGAAGCATTGAGAAGAGCTGCTGGCAAACGCACGAAAGTGCTGTTTGAATGAATGCTTACGAGCCTGCTGCTGCTCAGTCAGATTGCTCTATCAAATATCACATATAATTATAACATAATAACACACAGAGACTGACATTTTTTACCATTCCTCCTTACAAAACAGCTCGAGCTCAGTGAGGTTGGATGGAGAGCATTTGTGAACAGCAGTTTTCAGTTCTTTCCACAGATTCTCGATTGCATTCAGGTCTGGACTTTGACTTGGCCATTCTTACACCTGGATATGTTTATTTTTTAACCATTCCATTGTAGATTTTGCTTTATGTTTTGGATCATTGTCTTGTTGGAAGACAAATCTCCGTCCCAGTCCCAGGTCTTTTGCAGACTCCATCAGGTTTTCTTCCAGAATGGTCCTGTATTTGGCTCCATCCATCTTCCCATCAATTTTAACCATCTTCCCTGTCCCTGCTGAAGAAAAGCAGGCCCAAACCATGATGCTGCCACCACCATGTTTGACAGTGGGGATGGTGTGTTCAGAGTGATGAGCTGTGTTGCTTTTACGCCAAACATAACGTTTTGCATTGTTGCCAAAAAGTTAAATTTTGGTTTCATCTGACCAGAGCACCTTCTTCCACATGTTTGGTGTGTCTCCCAGGTGGCTTGTGGCAAACTTTAAACAACACTTTTTATGGATATCTTTAAGAAATGGCTTTCTTCTTGCCACTCTTCCATAAAGGCCAGTTTTGTACAATATACGACTGATTGTTGTCCTATGGACAGAGTCTCCCACCTCAGCTGTAGATCTCTGCAGTTCATCCAGAGTGATCATGGGCCTCTTGGCTGCATCTCTGATCAGTCTTCTCCTTGTATGAGCTGAAAGTTTAGAGGGACGGCCAGGTCTTGGTAGATTTGCAGTGGTCTGATACTCCTTCCATTTCAATATTATCGCTTGCACAGTGCTCCTTGGGATGTTTAAAGCTTGGGAAATCTTTTTGTATCCAAATCCGGCTTTAAACTTCTTCACAACAGTATCTCGGACCTGCCTGGTGTGTTCCTTGTCCTTCATGATGCTCTCTGCGCTTTTAACGGACCTCTGAGACTATCACAGTGCAGGTGCATATATACGGAGACTTGATTACACACAGGTGGATTGTATTTATCATCATTAGTCATTTAGGTCAACATTGGATCATTCAGAGATCCTCACTGAACTTCTGAAGAGAGTTTGCTGCACTGAAAGTAAAGGGGCTGGATAATATTGCAAGCCCAATTTTTCAGTTTTTGATTTGTTAAAAAAGTTTGAAATATCCAATAAATGTCGTTCCACTTCATGATTGTGTCCCACTTGTTGTTGATTCTTCACAAAAAAATACAGTTTTATATCTTTATGTTTGAAGCCTGAAATGTGGCAAAAGGTCGCAAAGTTCAAGGGGGCCGAATACTTTCGCAAGGCACTGTACTGTATACTTCACTATCTATTCTTTACTATCTATTGCATCTTAGCCGCTCTGTCACTGCTCATCCATATATTTTATACTTATATATTCCCATCCCATTCCTTTACTAGATTGTGTGTATTAGGTTTTGTTGTGGAATTTGTTAGATATTAAGTTTGTTGTGAAATGGTTAGATATTACCTGTTAGATACTGCTGTCAGATCTAGAAGCAGAAGCATTTTGCTACACTCACAATAACATCTGGTAACCATGTGTATGTGACCAATACAATTTTATTTTAAACATGTGTGAAATGCTTGATAATGTACGTAATATCAACAAAAAGGTATATTTTCTGTTTTTTTTTAATATTAACTGGTTTCATCAAGCTGCAAACTCAAGAAAAAGCTTCAAACTGTAACCAGTGTCTACAACCTGGTTCAGGTTCTTAGTCAATCTATCATGCTAGTTACCAACAGCACAGGAATGAAATCATCAACATGTATTTATCACATCTACTGTATTCTAATGCTGCAGAAATGTGCTTTAAAGCAGTATCCAAATCCATTGGATGTAGTGATCACAATATTGTAGCCATATCTAGGGAAACCAAAGTTCCAATGACTGGGCCTAATTTAGTGTTAACGAGGTCATACAATACGTTTTGTAGGGATTTATGCTGTTGATGTAAAGAATATTTATTGGTCTGTATGTAATGAGGAGCAACTGACACATTTATGACATTGCTTATTCCAGTTACTAATAAGCATGCACCCATTAAGAACATTACTGTAAAAACCCATGTATTGATGAGGACTGTTTCATGGTTGAGCAGTATGAGGCAAAAGGTATGGCAAATAAGTCTGGCAGCCCAACTGACTGGCAAACGCACTGCACATTGAGAAATCGTGTGACTAAACTGAACAAAAAGAAGAAACTATACTATGAAACAAAGACAAATGATATAAAGAATGATAGTACAAAGCTTTGAAGCACCTTAAAAAAATAAACAAAAAGAAACTCAGCACCATCATTCATTGAATCAGATTGCTTATTCATCACAAAACCCACTGATATTACCAACTAGTTTAATTTGTTTTTCAAACGTAGGCATGACATGCCAGCAGCTAACACTACACATCCAAGTAGAACTGATCAAATGATGAAAGACAAGCATTGTCATGTTCAAAACCGTACAGTGAGTGTGGAAGAGGTGAAAAATAGTATTGTTGTCTGTCAACAATGACAAGGGTCTGACAATCTGGATGGAAAATGACTGAGGATAATAGCAGATGATATTGCCACTCCTATTTGCCACATCTTCAATCTAAGCTTAAGTTTGACATGATACAATACTATTTTACTGTAAACAAATTGATATCATTCATAGTGAAGAACATTCAACAAGCAAGGCACTTACACAAATGACTGATGATTGGCTGAGAGAAACTGATGATGAAAAGATTGCGGGGGCTGTTTGGTTAGACTGTAGTGCAGCTTTTGACATTATCGATCAGTCTGCTGATGGAAAAACATATGAGTTATGGCTTTATACCCCCTGTTATATTGTGGATAAAGAGTTACCTGTCTAACAGAACACAGAGGGTGTCCTTTAATGGAAGTCTCTCCAACATAATCCAGGTAGAATCAGGCATTTCCCACGGCAGCTGTCTTGGCCTGTTACTCTTTTCAATCTTTACTAATGACATACCACTGGCTTTGAGTAAAGCCAATGTTTCTTTGTGTGCAGATGACTCACCAATACACGCCAGCTACTACAGTGGTGAAATCACTGCAACACATAAAGAGCTGCAGTTCGTTTCAGAATGGGTGTAAAGGAATAAGTTAGTCCTGAATATTTCAAAAAATAAAAATGTACACTGAAATGTGCACTGTTCAGTTGTGTGGTCAGGTGCCACAAAGAGGGAGCTCTGAAAATTACAAGTGTCTCAGAACAGAGAGAGGACGGCTGGCCCTGAAATGTACATGAAGAGCTGGCATTAACAATATGCATGTACATCTCATATGGCTCAAAGTGGAGCAGAGTTTGACTTCATCACTACTTGTTTTTGTAAGAAGTGTTGACCTGCTGAATGCATCTGTTTAACATACTAGCACAAGGCTTGGACACCAGCAGTAGGACGGCGTCAGAGACATTTTATGTCCTCCGAACCAACTGTGTTATTTGGTTTGCTTTTTTACAACATGTTTTCTTACTTATCTTGTACATTATGTTGCTGCTCTCTTATGACCGAAAATAACTTCAGAATAGCGATTACTCACCACGAACTGGTAGAAGCTTTTTCCTTTAACGAGTCTGACGTGAAGGATATACTGCTTTCCCGGGAACAAGCCCAAATCCCTGTCATTTGCATGATGAGAAGACACAGAAAAAGGGGGCGGAGGTTCGGGATCCCTTCTGAGAATTCGTAGCAGAGCGAGTAAAACCCCACTGCCATCTGTATTATTGGCTAACATGCAATCATTGGAAAATAAAATCGATGACCTACAAGATTAAAGATTAAACTACCAAGGGGACATTAAAAACTGTAATATCTTATGTTTTACCGAGTCGTGGCTGAACGACGACATGAACAACACACAGCTGGTGGGTTTAACACTGTATCGTTAGGATAGCACAGCAGCCTCTGATAAGAGAAGGGGTGTGGGTCTATGTATATTTGTAAACAGCTGGTGCACAATATCTAAGGAAGTCTAAAGGTTTTGCTCACCTGAGGTATAGTATTTCATGGTAAGCTGTAGACCACACTATCTACCTTGAGTTTTCATCTGTATCGTAGCTGTCTACATACCACCACAGACCGATGCTGCCACTAAGACTCACTCAATGAGCTGTATTCCACCATAAGCAAACAGGAAAAAGCTCATCCAGAGGCGGCACTCCTAGTGGCCGGGGACTTTAATGCAGGGAAACTTAAATCCGTTTGACTTCATTTACAACAGTATGTTAAATGTGCAACCAGAGGGAAAATAACTCTGGACCACCTTTACTCCACACACAGAGACGCTTTCAAAGCTCTCCCTCACCCTCCATTTAACATATCTGACCATAATTCTATCCTCCTGATTCCTGCTTACAAGTAATGTATGTGTGTGTGTCAGCAGCAGATTAGCTCCACATCACAAACCCAGTCAATGGGAGAGGATAAATTAGCGAGCTGAAATACTGCTGTCAGCCTCTACCAGACCAGTACACAACTAACTACCCAACACTGGAAACTGCCGACAGTAGTTAGCCAAGCCTCAAGTCCAAGTAGAGCTAGTTTCCAGACAGGGGGAAAAGGGGGTCAGTACTATGTATGGATAGAGTGATGGAGAGAGAGGGGTAAGGGGAGGATAGAGAGGAGAGAGAGATATGGATAGAGTGATGGAGAGAGAGGGGTAAGGGGAGGATAGAGAGGAGAGGGAGATATGGATAGAGTGATGGAGAGAGAGGGGGTAAGGGGAGGATAGAGAGGAGAGAGACATGGATAGTCATGGAGAGAGGGGTTAACGGGAGGATAGAGAGGAGAGAGAGATATGGATAGAGTGATGGAGAGAGAGGGGTAAGGGGAGGATAGAGAGGAGAGGGAGATATGGATAGAGTGATGGAGAGAGAGGGGTAAGGGGAGGATAGAGAGGAGAGGGAGATATGGATAGAGTGATGGAGAGAGAGGGTTAAGGGGAGGATAGAGAGGATAGAGACATATGGATAGAGTGATGGAGAGAGAGGGGTAAGGGGAGGATAGAAAGGAGAGAGACATATGGATAGAGTGATGGAGAGAGAGGGGTAAGGGGAGGAGAGAGAGATATGGAGAGAGAGGGGGTAAGGGGAGGATAGAGAGGATAGAGACATATGGATAGAGTGATGGAGAGAGAGGGGTAAGGGGAGGATAGAAAGGAGAGAGACATATGGATAGAGTGATGGAGAGAGAGGGGTAAGGGGAGGAGAGAGAGAAATGGAGAGAGAGGGGGTAAGGGGAGGATAGAGAGGAGAGAGACAAGGATAGAGTGATGGAGAGAGAGGGGTAAGGGGAGGATAGAGAGGAGAGAGACATATGGATAGAGTGATGGAGAGAGAGGGGTAAGGGGAGGATAGAGAGGAGAGAGACATATGAATAGAGTGATGGAGAGAGGGGTATGGGGAGGATAGAGAGGAGAGAGAGATATGGATAGAGTGATGGAGAGAGAGGGGTAAGGGGAGGATAGAGGAGTGAGAGAGATATGGAGAGAGAGGGGTAAGGAGGATAGAGAGGAGAGAGATATGGATAGAGTGATGGAGAGAGAGGGGTAAGGGGAGGATAGAGAGGAGAGAGAGATATGGAGAGACGGGGTAAGGGGAGGATAGAGAGGAGAGAGAGATATGGATAGAGTGATGGAGAGAGAGGGGTAAGGGGAGGATAGAGAGGAGAGAGAGATATGGATAGAGTGATGGCGAGAGAGGGGTAAGGGGAGGATAGAGAGGAGAGAGAGATATAGATAGAGTGATGGATAGGGGGGTAAGGGGAGGATAGAGAGGATAGAGAGGAGAGAGAGATATGGAGAGAGGGGGTAAGGGGAGGATAGAGAGGAGAGAGACTTATGGATAGAGTGATGGAGAGAGAGGGGTAAGGGGAGGATAGAGAGGAGAGAGACATATGGATAGAGTGATGGAGAGAGAGGGGTAAGGGGAGGATAGAGAGGAGAGAGACATATGGATAGAGTGATGGAGAGAGAGGGGTAAGGGGAGGATAGAGAGGAGAGAGACATATGGATAGAGTGATGGAGAGAGAGGGTAAGGGGGAGGATAGAGAGGAGAGGAGAGAGATGGATAGAGTGATGGAGGAGAGAGGATATGGATAGAGGATGGAGGATAAGGGGAGGAGAGGAGAGAGATATGGATAGAGTGATGGATAGGGGGGTACGGGGAGGATAGAGAGGATAGAGAGGAGAGAGAGATGGAGAGAGGGGGTAAGGGGAGGATAGAGAGGAGAGAGAGATATGGATAGAGTGATGAGAGAGAGGGGTAAGGGGAGGATAGAGAGGATAGAGAGGAGAGAGAGATATGGAGAGAGGGGGTAAGGGGAGGATAGAGAGGAGAGAGAGATATGGATAGAGTGATGAGAGAGAGGGGTAAGGGGAGGATAGAGAGGAGAGAGACATATGGATAGAGTGATGGAGAGAGGGGTTAAGGGGAGGATAGCGAGGAGAGAGATATCCCATCCACCAAACTACCAGGTGTGAAACAGGGAAGGGACTCAGGGGGTATGCTAATTTGGTATAGAGCAGACCTAACTCACTCCATTAAATTAATCAAAACAGGAACATTCTACATTTGGCTAGAAATTGAAAAGGAAATTATCCTAACAGAGAAAAATGTCCTCCTGTGTGCTACCTATATCCCCCCCACTAGAATCCCCATATTTTAATGAAGACAGCTTCTCCATCCTGGAGGGGGAAATCAATCATTTCCAGGCCCAGGGACATGTACTAGTCTGTGGCGACCTAAATGCCAGAACCGGACAAGAACCTGACACCCTCAGCACACAGGGGGACAAACACCTGCCTGGAGGTGACAGCATTCCCTCCCCCGTATGCCCCCCTAGGCACAACTATGACAACATAACCAACAAAAACGGGTCACAACTCCTGCAGCTCTGTCGCACACTGGGTATGTACATAGTCAATGGTAGGCTTCGAGGGGACTCCTATGGTAGGTACACCTATAGCTCATCTCTTGGCAGTAGTACTGTAGACTACTTTATCACTGACCTCAACCCAGAGTCTCTCAGAGCGTTCACAGTCAGCCCACTGACACCCCTATCAGACCACAGCAAAATCACAGTCTACCTAAACAGAGCAATACTCAATCATGAGGCATCAAAGCCAAAGGAACTGAGTAACATTAAGAAATGCTATAGATGGAAGGAATGCAGTTTGGAAACCTACCAAAAAACAATTAGGCAACAACAAATTCAATCCATTTTAGACAATTTCCTGGGAAAAACGTTCCACTGTAATAGTGAAGGTGTAAACTTGGCAGTAGAAAATCTTAACCGTATATTTGACCTCTCAGCTTCCCTATCAAATCTAAAAATCTCAAATAGAAAACCGAAGACAATTAACAACAATGACAAATGGTTTGATGAAGAATGCAAAATTCTAAGAAAGAAATTGAGAAACCTGTCCAACCAAAAACATAGAGACCCGGAAAACCTGAGTCTACGCCTTCACTATGGTGAATCACTAAAACAATACAGAAATACACTACGGAAAAAGAAGGAACAGCATGTCAGAAATCAGCTCAATGTAATTGAAGAATCCATAGACTCTAAACACTTCTGGGAAAATTGGAAAACACTAAACAAACAACAACACAAAGAATTATCTATCCAAAATGGAGATGTATGGGTAAACCACTTCTCCAATCTTTTTGGCTCTATAACAAAGAATAAAGAGCAAAAACATATACATGATCAAATAAAGATCTTAGAATCAACTATTAAAGACTACCAGAACCCACTGGATTCTCCAATAACATTGAATGAGTTACAGGACAAAATAAAAACCCTCCAACCCAAAAAGGCCTGTGGTGTTGATGGTATCCTCAATGAAATGATCAAATATACAGACAACAAATTCCAATTGGCTATACTAAAACTCTTTAACATCATCCTTAGCTCTGGCATCTTCCCCAATATTTGGAACCAAGGACTGATCACCCCAATCCACAAAAATGGAGACAAATATGACCCCAATAACTACCGTGGAATATGCGTCAACAGTAACCTTGGGAAAATCCACTGCATTATCATTAACAGCAGACTCGTACACTTCCTCAATGAAAACAATGTACTGAGCAAATGTCAAATTGGCTTTTTACCAAATTACCGTACAACAGACCATATATTCACCCTGCACACCCTAATTGACAACCAAACAAACCAAAACAAAGGCAAAGGCAAAGTCTTCTCATGCTTTGTTGATTTCAAAAAAGCCTTTGACTCAATTTTGCATGAGGGTCTGCTATACAAACTGATGGAAAGTGGTGTTGGGGGTAAAACATACGACATCATAAAATCCATGTACACAAACAACAAGTGTGCGGTTAAAATTGGCAAAAAACACACAAATTTCTTCACACAGGGTCGTGGGGTTAGACAGGGATGCAGCTTAAGCCCCACCCTCTTCAACATATATATCAACGAACTGGCGCGGGCACTAGAAAAGTCTGCAGCACCCGGCCTCACCCTACTAGAATCTGAAGTCAAATGTCTGCTGTTTGCTGATGATCTGGTGCTTCTGTCACCAACCAAGGAGGGCCTACAGCAGCACCTAGATCTTATGCACAGATTCTGTCAGACCTAGGCCCTGACAGTAAATCTCAGTAAGACCAAAATAATGGTGTTCCAAAAAAGGTCCAGTCACCAGGACCACAAATACAAATTCCATCTAGACACTGTTGCCCTAGAGCACACAAAAAACTATACATACCTTGGCCTAAACATCAGCGCCACAGGTAACTTCCACAAAGCTGTGAACGATCTGAGAGACAAGGCAAGAAGGGCATTCTATGCCATCAAAAGGTACATAAATTTCAACATACCAATTAGGATTTGGCTAAAAATACTTGAATCAGTCATAGAGCCCATTGCCCTTTATGGTTGTGAGGTCTGGGGTCCGCTCACCAACCAAGACTTCACAAAATGGGACAAACACCAAATTGAGACTCTGCACGCAGAATTCTGCAAAAATATCCTCAGTGTACAACGTAGAACACCAAATAATGCATGCAGAGCAGAATTAGGCCGATACCCACGAATTATCAAAATCCAGAAAAGAGCTGTTAAATTCTTTAACCACCTAAAAGGAAGCGATTCCCAAACCTTCCACAACAAAGCCATCACCTACAGAGAGATGAACCTGGAGAAGAGTCCCCTAAGCAAGCTGGTCCTGGGGCTCTGTTCACAAACACACCCTACAGAGCCCCATGACAGCAGCACAATTAGACCCAACCAAATCATGAGAAAACAAAAAGATAATTACTTGACACATTGGAAAGAATTAACAAAAAAACAGAGCAAACTAGAATGCTATTTGGCCCTAGACAGAGAGTACACAGCGGCAGAATACCTGACCACTGTGACTGACCCAAAATTAAGGAAAGCTTTGACTATGTACAGACTCAGCGAGCATAGCCTTGCTATTGAGAAAGGCCGCCGTAGGCAGACATGGCTCTCAAGAGAAGACAGGCTATGTGCTCACTGCCCACAAAATGAGGTGGAAACTGAGCTGCACTTCCTAACCTCCTGCCCAATGTATGACCATATTAGAGAGACTTATTTCCCTCAGATTACACAGATCCACAAAGAATTCGAAAACAAATCCAATTTTGAAAAACTCCCATATCTACTGGGTGAAATTCCGCAGTGTGCCATCAGAGCAGCAAGATTTGTGACCTGTTGCCACAAGAAAAGGGCAACCAGTGAAGAACACGCAACATTGTAAATACAACCCATATCTATGCTTATTTATTTTATCTTGTGTCCTTTAACATTTGCACATTGTAAAAACACTGTATATATATATATATAATACGACATTTGTAATGTCTTTATTGTTTTGAAACTTCTGTATGTGTGATGTCTACTGTTAATTTTTATTTTTTATTTCACTTTATATATTATATACCTTACTTGCTTTGGCAATGTTAACACATGTTTCCCATGCCAATAAAGCCCCTTGAATTGAATTGAATTGAATTGAAATTGATATGGATAGAGTGATGGAGAGAGAGGGGTAAGGGGAGGATAGAGAGGAGAGAGAGATATGGATAGAGTGATGGAGAGAGAGGGGTAAGGGCAGGAGAGAGGTATGGATGGAGAGAGGGGTAAGGGGAGGATAGAGAGGAGAGAGATATAGATAGTGATGGAGAGACAGGGGTAAGGGGAGGATAGAGAGGAGAGAGAGATATGGAGAGAGAGGGGTAAGGAGGATAGAGAGGAGAGAGATATGAATGGAGAGAGAGGGGTGGAGGATAGAGAGGGGAGATATGGAGAGAGAGGTGTAAGGCAGGATAGAGAGAGAGATATGGATGGATGGAGAGGGGTAAGGGGAGGATAGAGAGGAGAGAGAGATATGGATAGAGTGATGGAGAGACAGGGGTAAGGGGAGAGATATGGATAGAGTGATGGAGAGAGAGGAGGATATGGAGAGAGAGGGATAGTAAGGAGGATAGAGAGGAGAGAGAGATATGGATAGAGTGATGGAGAGAGAGGGGTAAGGGGAGGATAGAGAGGAGAGAGAGATATGGATAGAGTGATGGAGAGAGAGGGGTAAGGGGAGGAGAGAGAGAGGATGGAGAGAGGGGTATAGAGATATGGATAGTGATGGAGAGAGGGGGTAAGGGGAGGATAGAGAGGAGAGAGATATGGATAGAGTGATGGAGAGAGAGATGGGGGAGGATAGAGAGGGAGAGATATGGAGAGAGAGGGGTAAGGGGAGGATAGAGAGAGAGACATATGGATAGGATGGAGAGTGATGGAGAGAGAGGATATGGATAGAGGATGGAGAGAGGGGGTAGAGGATAGAGAGGAGAGAGATATGGATGAGAGGAGAGAGACATATGGATAAGGGGGGGGATAGAGAGGAGAGAGACATATGGATAGAGTGATGGAGAGAGAGGGTGGGGAGGATAGAGAGGAGAGAGAGGATAGAGTGATGGAGAGAGAGGGGTAAGGGGAGGATAGAGAGGAGAGAGACATGGATAGAGGAGAGAGGGGGTTATGGAGAGGGAGATATGGATAGAGTATGGAGGGGGGGTAGGATAGAGAGGAGAGAGACATATGGATAGAGTGATGGAGAGAGAGGGGTAAGGGGAGGATAGAGAGGAGAGAGACATATGGATAGAGTGATGGAGAGAGAGGGGTAAGGGGAGGATAGAGAGAGAGAGACATATGGATGGAGAGTGATGGAGAGAGAGGGGATAGAGGGGAGGATAGGGGAGGATAGGAGAGAGAGACATATGGATAGAGTGATGGAGAGTGATAGAGAGGAGAGAGACATATGGATAGAGTGATGGAGAGAGGGGGTAAGGGGATAGAGAGGAGAGAGACATATGGATAGAGTGATGGAGAGAGAGGGGTAAGGGGAGGATAGAGAGGAGAGAGACATATGGATAGAGTGATGGAGAGAGAGGGGTAAGGGGAGGATAGAGAGGAGAGAGAGATATGGAGAGAGAGGGGTACGGGGAGGATAGAGAGGAGAGAGAGATATGGATAGAGTGATGGAGAGAGAGGGGGGGGTAAGGATAGGGAGAGATATGGATAGAGTGATGGAGAGAAGGGGAGGATAGAGAGGAGAGAGTCATATGGATAGAGTGATGGAGAGAGAGGGGTAAGGGGAGGATAGAGAGGAGAGAGACATATGGATAGAGTGATGGAGAGAGAGGGTAAGGGGAGGATAGAGAGGAGAGAGACATATGGATAGAGTGATGGAGAGAGAGGGTAAGGGGAGGATAGAGAGGAGAGAGACATATGGATAGAGTGATGGAGAGAGAGGGTAAGGGGAGGATAGAGAGGAGAGAGACATATGGATAGAGTGATGGAGAGAGAGGGGAGGGATAAGGGGACATATGGATAGAGAGGAGAGAGACATATGGATAGAGTGATGGAGAGAGAGGGGTAAGGGGAGGATAGAGAGGAGAGAGACATATGGATAGAGTGATGGAGAGAGAGGGGAGAGAAGGGGAGGATAGAGAGGAGAGAGACATATGGATAGAGTGATGGAGAGAGAGGGGGTAAGGGGAGGATAGAGAGGAGAGAGACATATGGATAGAGTGATGGAGAGAGAGGGGTAAGGGGAGGATAGAGAGGAGAGAGACATATGGATAGAGTGATGGAGAGAGAGGGGTAAGGGGAGGATAGAGAGGAGAGAGACATATGGATAGAGTGATGGAGAGAGAGGGGTAAGGGGAGGATAGAGAGGAGAGAGACATATGGATAGGGGAGTGATGGAGAGAGGGGAGGAGGGGAGAGAGACATATGGATAAGGGGAGGATAGAGAGGAGAGAGACATATGGATAGAGTGATGGAGAGAGAGGGGTAAGGGGAGGATAGAGAGGAGAGAGAGATATGGATAGAGTGATGGAGAGAGAGGGGTAAGGGGAGGATAGAGAGGAGACAGGAGAGACATATGGATAGAGTGATGGAGAGAGAGGGGTAAGGGGAGGATAGAGAGGAGAGAGACATATGGATAGAGTGATGGAGAGAGAGGGGTAAGGGGAGGACATATGGATAGAGTGAGGAGAGATGGGATAGAGTGATGGAGAGAGGGGTAAGGGGAGGATAGAGAGGAGAGAGACATATGGATAGAGTGATGGAGAGAGAGGGGTAAGGGGAGGATAGAGAGGAGAGAGACATATGGATAGAGTGATGGAGAGAGAGGGGTAAGGGGAGGATAGAGAGGAGAGAGACATATGGATAGAGTGATGGAGAGAGAGGGGGTAAGGGGAGGATAGAGAGGAGAGAGACATATGGATAGAGTGATGGAGAGAGAGGGGTAAGGGGAGGATAGAGAGGAGAGAGACATATGGATAGAGTGATGGAGAGAGAGGGGTAAGGGGAGGATAGAGAGGAGAGAGACATATGGATAGAGTGATGGAGAGAGAGGGGTAAGGGGAGGATAGGATAGAGGAGAGAGACATATGGATAGAGTGATGGAGAGAGAGGGGTAAGGGGAGGATAGAGAGGAGAGAGACATATGGATAGAGTGATGGAGAGAGAGGGGGGGAGGATAAGGGGAGGATAGAGATGGAGAGAGAGGTATGGATAGAGTGATGGAGAGAGAGGGTAGGATAGAGAGGAGAGAGACATATGGATAGAGTGATGGAGAGAGAGGGGTAAGATGGAGAGAGAGGAGAGAGTAAGGGGAGGGGATAGAGAGGAGAGAGACATATGGATAGAGTGATGGAGAGAGAGAGGGGTAAGGGGAGGATAGAGAGGAGAGAGACATATGGATAGAGTGATGGAGAGAGAGGGGTAAGGGGAGGATAGAGAGGAGAGAGACATATGGATAGAGTGATGGAGAGAGAGGGTTAAGGGGAGGATAGAGAGGAGAGAGACATATGGAGAGAGTGATGGAGAGAGAGGAGAGGGGTATGGGGAGGATATGGATAGAGTGATGGAGAGAGAGAGAGATATGGATAGAGACATATGATGAGTGATGGAGAGAGGGTAAGGGGAGGATAGAGAGGAGAGAGACATATGGATAGAGTGATGGAGAGAGAGGGGTAAGGGGGATAGAGAGGAGAGAGACATATGGATAGAGTGATGGAGAGAGAGGGGTAAGGGGAGGATAGAGAGGAGAGAGACATATGGATAGAGTGATGGAGAGAGAGGGGTAAGGGGAGGATAGAGAGGAGAGGGGTAGATATATGGATAGAGTGATGGAGAGAGAGGGGGTAAGGGGAGGATAGAGAGGAGAGAGACATATGGATGGATGGAGAGAGGGGTAAGGGGATAGGAGGAGAGAGAGTTATGGAGAGAGAGATACAATAACAGCCTAGGAACAGTGGGTTAACTGCCTTGTTCAGGGGAAGAACGACAGAGTTTTACCTTGTCAGCTCGGGGATTCAATCTTGCAACCTTTCGATTACTGACCCAACGCTCTAAATGCTAGGCTACCTGCCGCCCCGTAGGGTAAAGTTACACCGTGACGCTGATCTCGGATCAGTTTGACATTTTCCCCAGTAATGGTTAAGGAAAGGATTGGGAAAGGGGAAGTTTATCCTAGGTTTGTAACCCGCGGGAACCAGCGGAAGATTCACCACAAGCGTTTCTTCCACCAGCATTTCTTCCTGAAGCCATGATGACAGCAGTAGGTACCGTCACTGTGCCCCCTCCTTCCCTCCCAGTCCTCTCCTTCCCTCCACTCCCAGTCCTCTCCTCCCCTTCCCTCCCTCCCAGTCCTCTCCTCTCCTCCCAGTCCTCTCCTCTTCCCTCCCCCCCTCCCTCCCTTCCTCTCCCCTCCCCTCCCTCCCAGTCCTCTCTCCCTTCCCTCCCCCAGTCCTCTCCTCCTCCCTTCCCTCCCCTCCCAGTCCTCTCCTTCCTCCCCCAGTCCCTTCCCTCCCAGTCCTCTCCTTCCCTCCCCCTTCCCTCCTCCCCCTCCCTCCCTCCCTCCCCAGTCCCTCCTTCCCTCCCCCTCCCAGTCCTCTTCTCTCCTTCCCTCCCCCTCCCAGTCCTCTCCTTCCCTTCCCTCCACTCCCAGTCCTCTCCTTCTCCCAGTCCTTCCCCTCCCCTCCCTCCTTCCCTCCCCTCCCAGTCCTCTCTCTCCTTCCCTCCCCTCCCAGTCCTCTCCTTCCCTCCCCCCCAGTCCTCTCCTCTCCTTTCCTCCCCTCCCAGTCCTCTCCTCCCTCCTTCCCTCCCAGTCCTCTTCTCCCTCCTTCCCTCCCTCCCAGTCCTCTCCTTCCCTTCCCTCCCAGTCCTCTCCTTCCCTCCCTCCCAGTCCTCCCCCTCCCTCCCAGTCCTCTCCCTCCCCTCCCTCCCCCTCCCTTCCCTCCTAGTCCTCTCCTTCCCTTCCCTCCCAGTCCTCCCTCCCCTTCCCTCCCCCCTCCCAGTCCTCTCCTCCCTCCCTCCCCAGTCCTCTCCCCCTCCCTCCCAGTCCTCTCCTTCCCTCCCAGTCCTCTTCTCTCCTTCCCTCCCTTCCCCCCTCCTAGTCCTCTCCTTCCCTCCCTCCCATCCTCTCCTTCCCTCCCCCCCAGTCCTCCCTTCCCTCCCTCTCCCAGTCCTCTCCTTCCCTCCCCTCCCAGTCCTCTCCTTCCCCCTCCCCTCCCAGTCCTCTCCTCCCCTCCCAGTCCTCTCCGTCCCTTCCCTCCTAGTCCTCTCCCTCCCTGCCTCGTCAGTTCCCTCCTTCTCTCCCCTCCCAGTCCTCTCCTCCCCTCCCAGTCCTCTCCTTCCCTCCCCCCAGTCTTCTCCTTCCCTCCCCTTCCCAGTCCTCTCCTTCCCTCCCTCCCTCTCCTCTCCTTTCCCTCCCCTCCCAGTCCTCTCCTTCCCTCCCCTCCCAGTCCTCTCCTTCCCTTCCCTCCCAGTCCTCTCCTTCCCTCCCCCTCCTCAGTCCTCTCCTTCCCTCCCAGTCCCTCCTTCCCTCCCCTCCTCCCCCTCCCTCCCAGTCCTCTCCTCTCCCTCCTTCCCTCCCTCCCAGTCCTCTCCTCCCCTCCCTCCCCTCCCTCCCTCCCTCCCCCTCCCCTCCCTTCCCTCCCTCCCCTCCCAGTCCTCTCCTTCCTTCCCTCCCAGTCCTCCTCCTTCCCAGTCCTCTCCTTCCCTCCCCAGTCCTCTCCTTCCTCTCCTTCCTTCCCAGTCCTCTCCTCCCTTCCTCCCAGTCCTCCCTCCCTCCCTCCCAGTCCTCTCCTCTCCTCTCCTTCTCCCAGTCCTCTCCTTCCCTCCCTTCCCTCCTCCCTCCTCCCCTCCCCTCTCCCCTCCCAGTCCTCCCTTCCCTCCCAGTCATCTTCTCTCCTCCTCCCCCTCCCCCTCCCAGTCCTCCCTTCCCTCCCTCCCTCCCAGTCCTCTCCTTCCCTTCCCTCCTAGTCCTCTCCTTCCCTCCCAGTCCTCTCCCCCTTCCAGTCCTCTCCTTCCCTTCCCTCCTCTCCTTCCCTCCCTTCCCTCCCAGTCCTCTCCTCCCTCCCAGTCCTCTCCCTCTGCCTCCTAGTTCCCTCCCTCCCTCCCAGTCCTCCCCCCTCCCAGTCCTCTCCTTCCCTCCCTCCCCTTCCTCCTCTCCTTCCCTCCCCCTTCCCTAGTTCCCTCCTTCCCCTCCCTCTCCTCTCCCCCAGTCCTTCCCCTCCCCCCAGTCCCAGTCCTCTCCTTCCCTCCCTCCCAGTCCTTCTCCTTCCCTCCCCCTTCCCTTCCCTCCCCTTCTAGTTCCCTCCTTCCCTTCCCCCTCCCCTCCCAGTCCTCTCCTTCCCTCCCCCTCCTCTCCTTCCCTCCCTCCCTTCCCTCCTAGTCCTCTCCTTCCCTCCCCCCAGTCCTCCCCTCTCCTTCCCCTTCCCTCCCAGTCCTCTCCCCTTCCCTCCCCCCCCAGTCCCTTCCCTCCCTCCCCCTCCTAGTCCTCTCCTTCCTTCCCCCAGTCCTCTCCTTCCCTCCCTTCCCTCCTTCCTCCTCCCCCTTCCCTCTCCTCTCCTTCCCTCCCAGTCCTCTCCTTCCCTTCCCCATCCTAGTCCCTCCTTCCCTCCCTCTCCTCCTCCCCCTCCCTCCCATCTCTCCTCCCTCCCTTCCCTCTCCCTCCCTCCTCTCCCCCTCCCAGTCCCTCCCCTTCCTCTCCTTCCCTTCCCTCCCTCCCCTCCCAGTCCTCTCCTTCCCTCCCTCCCCCTCCCAGTCCTCTCCCTTCCTAGTCCTCTCCTTCCCCTTCCAGTCCTCCCTTCCCTTCCCTCCTAGTCCTCTCCTTCCCTTCCCTCCCTCCCCCCCAGTCCTCTCCTTCCCCCCTTCCCCCTTCCCTCCCCTCCCAGTCCTCTCCTTCCCCCTTCCCCATCCTCTCCTTCCCTTCCCTCTCCCTCCCTCTCCTCTCCTTCCCTCCCCTCCCAGTCCTCTCCTCCCCCTCCCAGTCCTCTCCGTCCCTTCCCTCCTAGTCCTCTCCCTCTGCTCGCAGTTCCCTCCTTCTCCCCCCTCCCAGTCCCTCCCTCCCTCCCAGTCCTCTCCTTCCCTCCCCATCTTCTCCTTCCCTCCCCTTCTAGTTCCCTCCTTTCCCTCCCTCTCCTCTCTTTCCCTCCCCCCTCCCAGTCCTCCTTCCTCCCCTCCCAGTCCTCTCCGTCCCTTCCCTCCTAGTCCTCTCCCTCTGCTCCTCTCCTCCCTCTCCTTCCCTCCTTTCCTCTCCTCCCTCCCAGTCCTCCCCCCTCCCAGTCCTCATCTTCCCCCTCCTCTCCTCCCTCTCCTCTCCTTCCCTCCCCTCCCAGTCCTCCCTTCCTCCCAGTCCTCCCCCTCCTCCCCTTCCCCCTTCCCCCCTCCCAGTCCTCCCTCCTCCCAGTCCTCTCCTTCCTTCCCTTCCCTCCTAGTCCTCTCCTTCCCTCCTTTCCCTCCATCTCCTCTCTCCTTCCCTCCCCTTCCAGTCCTCTCCTTCCCTCCCCTCCCAGTCCTCTCCTTCCTCTCCCTCCCCTCCCAGTCCTCTCCTCCCCTCCCAGTCCCCCTTCCCAGTCCTCTCCTTCCCTTCCCTCCTAGTCCTCTCCTTCCCTTCCCTCCTAGTCCTCTCCTTCCCTCCCTCCCTCCCCTTCCAGTCCTCTCCTTCCCTTCCCTCCTAGTCCTCTCCTTCCCTTCCCTCCTAGTCCTCTCCTTCCCTCCCTCCACTCGCAGTTCCCTCCTTCTCTCCCCTCCCAGTCTTCTCCTTCCCTCCTGAGTGACGTGACTGGTTAATATTTGATTCGGCTGTAATATGAAGGTGATGGCTCACACACAAAGCACAGCTACAGGGGTCACAAAGGAGGGCCATATTATAACATGGAATCTATTATTTCTCCTGGTTGTTGTGACAGACAGACACACATAAATATAACTGCCATTCCCTTAATGTTCCACACAAGGTGAGAATGACCTGATGGAAAATGAGGATGGCTATGTGTGTGTGTGTGTTGCAAGAAAGGGGTGCTCTCTGCCAATAATACAATTTCCTGAGCCGAATCATTGCTTGCATATATTCTGTCTCTGTCGGGTGATCTCACTCACTCACTCACTCATTCACTCACTCATTCACTCAGGTGTGTCTGCACCTAGTTTCTGTTGCTTTCATGACATTGATGTGATGAGCTGTCATGGGTTTCAGTGACTCGGGTATAAGCTCCCATTAAGACAAATAAACTCACACACTGCATCTGAAAGCACACTGCCATCTGAAAACACACTGCCATCTGAAAACACACTGCCATCTGAAAACACACTGCATCTGAAAACACACTGCCATCTGAAAACACACTGCCATCTGAAAACACACTGCCATCTGAAAACACACTGCCATCTGAAAACACACTGCCATCTGAAAACACACTGCCATCTGAAAACACACTGCCATCTGAAAACACACTGCATCTGAAAACACACTGCCATCTGAAAACACACTGCCATCTGAAAACACACTGCCATCTGAAAACAGACTGCCATCTGAAAACACTGCCATCTGAAAACACACTGCCATCTGAAAACACACTGCCATCTGAAAACACACTGCCATCTGAAAACACACTGCCATCTGAAAGCACACTGCCATCTGAAAACACACTGCCATCCTTAACTACTGAAACACCATCACACAAGACCTTAACTACTGAAACACCATCACACAAGACCTTAACTACTGAAACACCATCACACAAGACCTTAACTACTGAAACACCATCACACAGACCTTAACTACTGAAACACCATCACACAAGACCTTAACTACTGAAACACCATCACACAAGACCTTAACTACTGAAACACCATCACACAGACCTTAACTACTGAAACACCATCACACAAGACCTTAACTACTGAAACACCATCACACAAGACCTTAACTACTGAAACACCATCACACAGACCTTAACTACTGAAACACCATCACACAAGACCTTAACTACTGAAACACCATCACACAGACCTTAACTACTGAAACACCATCACACAGACCTTAACTACTGAAACACCATCACACAAGACCTTAACTACTGAAACACCATCACACAAGACCTTAACTACTGAAACACCATCACACAAGACCTTAACTACTGAAACACCATCACACAAGACCTTAACTACTGAAACACCATCACACAGACCTTAACTACTGAAACACCATCACACAAGACCTTAACTACTGAAACACCATCACACAAGACCTTAACTACTGAAACACCATCACACAAGACCTTAACTACTGAAACACCATCACACAGACCTTAACTACTGAAACACCATCACACAAGACCTTAACTACTGAAACACCATCACACAAGACCTTAACTACTGAAACACCATCACACAGACCTTAACTACTGAAACACCATCACACAAGACCTTAACTACTGAAACACCATCACACAAGACCTTAACTACTGAAACACCATCACACAGACCTTAACTACTGAAACACCATCACACAAGACCTTAACTACTGAAACACCATCACACAAGACCTTAACTACTGAAACACCATCACACAGACCTTAACTACTGAAACACCATCACACAAGACCTTAACTACTGAAACACCATCACACAAGACCTTAACTACTGAAACAGCATCACATGACAAACAACAACTCTATTTCTCAGTTCTCTGACACAGTCTGTGTGTGTGTTATTCCTCTCCTTCACAGATCAGATGATTGAGTGAGGCTACACTGCAGTTGCTATGGTATCACAGCAACAGGTTCCGTGTACACAGATGCTCTTTGCCGCTCTTTGCCGCAGCATAGGCCTAATGCAGGGTAAGAGTCCCACAACACCGCCCACACACACACACACACACGTAGGCATACTCACATTGTCAATATGTGTACAGACACTTGAATCGTGCACACATACAATCGTTCACATACACACACACACACACACTCATTCACCTACAGAAACAATGAACTGTTTAGAGTGCAGTCCCGTGCACATCATGTCAGTATCAGTCAGCAGACAGTCACAGTAGATGTTGTATGGAGATATTTCTATGCAGACTAACTGCTCGCTACAGTCCTCTGTATCATTTCTCCTCAATACATCATTTGGGTAGGCTGTGTGTGTTTCTTGTAGGGCCGGGCGATATATTGAATAAATTCCATCAATTCAAGGTTGTTTTAGCACGGTTCCAAATGCCTGTATTGCAACAACGGAGGTTTTTATTTGTTTGTTTTTATGAGCGTTTTGTCTCTTTTTGGTTTCTTCTCCTTCATTCCTTCTGTGCTGTGTGCCCCCTCCCCCTGCCACTCACTCAATAACAACGTGAGATAACGTCCTCTCTGACAACAAGCACTTTAAATTCGCTATTTGCATTTGAGGTTTGGTCCAACAGAATGGGTCTGTAATAGACGAGAACTTAACCTTTACAATGATACCCTTTATAAACTCAGCAAGAAAAGAACCGACTCATTTTCAGGACCCTGTCTTTCAAAGATAATTCGTAAAAATCCACAGATCTTCATTGTAAAGGGTTTAAACACTATTTCTCATGCTTGTTCAATGAACCAGAAACAATTCATGAACATGCACCTGTGGAACAGTCGTTAAGACACTAACAGCTTACAGACGGTAGGCAATTAAGGTCGCAGTTATGAAAACTTAGGACACTAAAGAGGCCTTTCTACTGACTCCACACCAGATACTGACTGTTACTTTTGATTTTGACCCCCACTTTGTTCAGGGACAGATTATTCCATTTATGTTAGTCACATGTCTGTGGAACTTGTTCAGTTTATGTCGCAGATGCTTAGTCTTGTTATGTTCATACAAATATTTACACATGTTAATTTTATTGAAAATAAACAGTTTATACAGTGAGTATATACAGTGAGAGGAAGTTTCTTTTTTTGCTCAACTCCTAAAATGTAGAACAGAGCAGACCCTACTAATACGAGAGAATTCATGGGCATGATTGTGGAAAATGTATGCTCAGTTTCTGTCGGGCGCGGCATTGCGAATCAACATACCGCTAGCAGACTGTTATACTAGCTGTCTCGTCTGTGTTTTATAATACCACGTACCACTAGCAGACTGTTATACTAGCTGTCTCGTCTGTGTTTTATAATACCACGTACCTCTAGCAGACTGTTATACTAGCTGTCTAGTCTGTGTTTTATAATACCACGTACCTCTAGCAGACTGTTATACTAGCTGTCTAGTCTGTGTTTTATAATACCACGTACCTCTAGCAGACTGTTATACTAGCTGTCTAGTCTGTGTTTTATAATACCACGTACCTCTAGCAGACTGTTATACTAGCTGTCTAGTCTGTGTTTTATAATACCACGTACCTCTAGCAGACTGTTATACTAGCTGTCTAGTCTGTGTTTTATAATACCACGTACCTCTAGCAGACTGTTATACTAGCTGTCTAGTCTGTGTTTTATAATACCACGTACCTCTAGCAGACTGTTATACTAGCTGTCTAGTCTGTGTTTTATAATACCACATACCTCTAGCAGACTGTTATACTAGCTGTCTAGTCTGTGTTTTATAATACCACGTACCTCTAGCAGACTGTTATCCTAGCTGTCTAGTCTGTGTTTTATAATACCACGTACCTCTAGCAGACTATTTTACTAGCTGTCTAGTCTGTGTTTTATAATACCACGTACCACTAGCAGACTGTTATACTAGCTGTCTAGTCTGTGTTTTATAATACCACGTACCACTAGCAGACTGTTATACTAGCTGTCTAGTCTGTGTTTTATAATACCACGAAACTCTAGCAGACTGTTATACTAGCTGTCTAGTCTGTGTTTTATAATACCACGCAGAGACTGTTATACTAGCTGTCTAGTCTGTGTTTTATAATACCACGTACCAGACTGTTATACTAGCAGACTGTTATATACTAGCTGTCTAGTCTGTGTTTTATAATACCACGTACCACTAGCAGACTGTTATACTAGCTGTCTAGTCTGTGTTTTATAATACCACGTACCACTAGCAGACTGTTATACTAGCTGTCTAGTCTGTGTTTTATAATACCACGTACCTCTAGCAGACTGTTATACTAGCTGTCTAGTCTGTGTTTTATAATACCACGTACCTCTAGCAGACTGTTATACTAGCTGTCTAGTCTGTGTTTTATAATACCACGTACCTCTAGCAGACTGTTATACTAGCTGTCTAGTCTGTGTTTTATAATACCACGTACCTCTAGCAGACTGTTATACTAGCTGTCTAGTCTGTGTTTTATAATACCACGTTTAGACTGTTATACTAGCTGTCTAGTCTGTGTTTTATAATACCACGTATACCTCTAGCAGACTGTTATACTAGCTGTCTAGTCTGTGTTTTATAATACCACGTACCTCTAGCAGACTGTTATACTAGCTGTCTAGTCTGTGTTTTATAATACCACGTACCTCTAGCAGACTGTTATACTAGCTGTCTAGTCTGTGTTTTATAATACCACGTATACCTCTAGCAGACTGTTATACTAGCTGTCTAGTCTGTGTTTTATAATACCACGTACCTGTCTAGTCTGTGTTTTATAATACTCTATAATACCACGCAGAGACTGTTATACTAGCTGTCTAGTCTGTGTTTTATAATACCACGTACCTCTAGCAGACTGTTATACTAGCTGTCTAGTCTGTGTTTTATAATACCACGTACCTCTAGCAGACTGTTATACTAGCTGTCTAGTCTGTGTTTTATAATACCACGTACCTCTAGCAGACTGTTATACTAGCTGTCTAGTCTGTGTTTTATAATACCACGTACCTCTAGCAGACTGTTATACTAGCTGTCTAGTCTGTGTTTTATAATACCACGTACCTCTAGCAGACTGTTATACTAGCTGTCTAGTCTGTGTTTTATAATACCACGCAGACTGTTATACTAGCTGTCTAGCAGACTGTTATACTTAGCTGTCTAGTCTGTGTTTTATAATACCACGTACCTCTAGCAGACTGTTAGCTGTTATACTAGTGTCTGTGTTTTATAATACCACGTACCTCTAGCAGACTGTTATACTAGCTGTCTAGTCTGTGTTTTATAATACCACGTACCTCTAGCAGACTGTTATACTAGCTGTCTAGTCTGTGTTTTATAATACCACGTACCTCTAGCAGACTGTTATACTAGCTGTCTAGTCTGTGTTTTATAATACCACGTACCTCTAGCAGACTGTTATACTAGCTGTCTAGTCTGTGTTTTATAATACCACGTACCTCTAGCAGACTGTTATACTAGCTGTCTAGTCTGTGTTTTATAATACCACGTACCTCTAGCAGACTGTTATACTAGCTGTCTAGTCTGTGTTTTATAATACCACAGACTGTTATACTACCTCTAGCAGACTGTTATACTAGCTGTCTAGTCTGTGTTTTATAATACCACGTACCTCTAGCAGACTGTTATACTAGCTGTCTAGTCTGTGTTTTATAATACCACGTACCTCTAGCAGACTGTTATACTAGCTGTCTAGTCTGTGTTTTATAATACCACGTACCTCTAGCTGTCTACTGTTATACTACTGTCTAGTCTGTGTTTTATAATACCTACCTCTAGCAGACTGTTATACTAGCTGTCTAGTCTGTGTTTTATAATACCACGTACCTCTAGCAGACTGTTATACTAGCTGTCTAGTCTGTGTTTTATAATACCACGTACCTCTAGCAGACTGTTATACTAGCTGTCTAGTCTGTGTTTTATAATACCACGTACCTCTAGCAGACTGTTATACTAGCTGTCTAGTCTGTGTTTTATAATACCACGTACCTCTAGCAGACTGTTATACTAGCTGTCTAGTCTGTGTTTTATAATACCACGACTGTTATACCTCTAGCAGACTGTTATACTAGCTGTCTAGTCTGTGTTTTATAATACCACGTACCTCTAGCAGACTGTTATACTAGCTGTCTAGTCTGTGTTTTATAATACCACGTACCTCTAGCAGACTGTTATACTAGCTGTCTAGTCTGTGTTTTATAATACCACGTACCTCTAGCAGACTGTTATACTAGCTGTCTAGTCTGTGTTTTATAATACCACGTACCTCTAGCAGACTGTTATACTAGCTGTCTAGTCTGTGTTTTATAATACCACGTACCTCTAGCAGACTGTTATACTAGCTGTCTAGTCTGTGTTTTATAATACCACGTACCTCTAGCAGACTGTTATACTAGCTGTCTAGTCTGTGTTTTATAATACCACGTACCACTAGCAGCATTTTAGCCACAGACTGTTATGTAGCATCTTCTTATCAACACCTAAACAAAGTGAACAGGCTGTTGTTCAAACAGGTGGAGACAGGCAGGAGGGTCTATTCATAACAGCTCAACTGTTCTACCTTGTTAGCAACAAGTCAGTACGTCAAATGTCTGAGAGCTGCCCCAGTGAACTGTAAGTGCTGTTATTGTGAAGTGGAAACGTGGAAGAGCAACAACGTCTCAGCTGGGACCGCCGAGTCATGAAGCGCAGAGCACCTAAAAATCACCTGTCCTCGGTTGCAACACACATTACCGAGTTCTAAACTGCCTCTGGAAGCAACGTCTGAACTGTTCATCAAGACCACCATGAAATGACTGTCCATGGCCGAGCAGCCGCCCACATGGCTAAGATCACCATGAGCAATGCCAAGCATCGGTTGGAGTCGTGTAAAGCTCGCCGCCATTGGTCTGTGGAGCAGTGGAAACTCGTTCTCTGGAGTGATGACTTTCGCTTGACTATCTGGCAGTCCGACAGCTGAATGTGGATTTGGGGGATGCCAGGAATGCATAGTGCCACCAAACTGTGAAGTTTGGTGGTGGAGGAGGAATAATGGTCTGGGGCTGTTTTTCATGGTTTGGGCCCCTTCGTTCCAGTGAAAGGAAATCTTAATGCTACAGCATACAATGACATTCTAGATGATTCTGTGCTTCCAACTTTGTGGCAACAGTTTGGGGAAGGCCCTTTCCTGTTTCAGCATGACAATGCCCCCGAGCACAAATCGAGGTCCATTCAGAAATGGTTTGTCAAGATAGATGTGGAAGACCTTGACTGGCCTGCACAGAGCCCTGACCTAAACCCAATCAAACACCTTTGGGATGAATTGGAACGCAGACTGTGAGCCAGGCCTAATCGCCCAACATCAGTGCCCGACCTCACTAATGCTCTTGTGACTGAATGGAAGCAAGTCCCCGCAGCAATGTTCCAACATCGAGTGGAAAGTCTTCCCAGAAGAGTGAAGTCTGAATAGAAGCAAAGGTGGGACCATGAATTTGGAATGAGATGTTCGATGAGCAGGTGTCCACATACTTTTGGTCATGTAGTGCATACCATGAATCACCCATAAGTTTGAAAAAAATAATAAGGAGATGATTTTTAGGCTCCCCCCTACATAGAGAAAAAGGATAATGAGGGGGAGATGGGTCCACGCCAGCGGAGAACAGCTAACAGAACGTGAGGAAAGTTGAACTTGTTTAGTACATTGACAGCTCCTGTTCAGGAGTTTGTTTCCATGGTGATGAAAGCCTTGTATCTGAGGCTCTCATATTCTAAGTAGGCATGTAGAACTCTCTTATCACCAAATATTAACTACAACACTTTAGGGTTGGCAGCTTATAGCTTTGTTTGTTTGTTTTGGTCAACACTTAAGAGTTTCCTATTTATTCACTTCCCAAACACCAGCTGTCTATGAAACACCTAAATCATCTCTAAAATAAGAAAACTAAGTCATTTTGGTAACACTTTACTTCAACTTTTTAAATACATATATGATGCTTTATAATGCATTTTAATCAGGATTGTATTAATGGTATGTCTCTATGTGCATCAATATTTCTAAAAAGAAAACATTCTGCTTCTACAAATGAAAATATAAGTTTCTTCCCTTTGTAAAATGTAGGGTTTCCTCCATCTGGTTTTAAGCTCATGGTTGTGAGTCCAGATGCTTTACTCCAGCCCTGTCCAGACACATTTATCATCAGCCTATAACCACAATACACTGCAGCAGACAGACCAGGGGACTCTCCTCTTCTCCTCTCTGTCCGTCCTCGCCCTCCTCTCATCTCCCTTCCCCTTTCTCCCTCTCCTCCTCTCTTTCTCCCTCTCCTCCTCTCTTTCGCTCTCTCCTCCTCTCTTTCTCCCTCTCCTCCTCTCTTTGTCCCTCTCCTCCTCACTCATTCTCCCTCTCCTCCTCTCTTTGTCCCTCTCTTCTCCTTCTCCTCTCTCTTTCCCTTCTCCTCCTCTCTTTGTCCCTCTCCTCCTCACTCATTCTCCCTCTCCTCCTCTCTTTGTCCCTCTCTTCTCCTCCTCCTCTCTCTTTCCCTTCTCCTCCTCTCTCTTTCCCCTACCCCCCCTCCTCTCTTTCTACCACCTCACTCATTCTCCTCCTCTCATTCTCCTCATCACTCATTCTCCCTCTCCTCCTCACTCATTCTCCCGCTCCTCCTCACTCATTCTCCCTCTCCTCCTCACTCACTCATTCTCCTCCTCACTCACTCATTCTCCTCCTCACTCATTCTCCTCATCCTCACTCATTCTCCTCCTCCTCACTCATTCTCCTCCTCACTCACTCATTCTCCTCCTCACCCACTCATTCTCCTCCTCACTCACTCATTCTCCTCCTCACTCACTCATTCTCCTCCTCACTCACTCACTCATTCTCCTCCTCACTCACTCATTCTCCTCCTCACTCACTCACTCATTCTCCTCCTCACTCACTCATTCTCCTCCTCACTCACTCATTCTCCTCCTCACTCCTTCTCCTCACTCATTCTCCCTCTCCTCCTCATTCATTCTCCCTCTCCTCCTCCTCCTCACTCATTCTCCTCCTCACTCACTCATTCTCCTCTTCACTCCTTGTCACCCTCCTCCTCATTCATTCTCCCTCTCCTCCTCTCTTCTCCTTCTCCTCTCTCTTTCCCTTCTCCTCCTCTCTTTGTCCCTCTCCTCCGCACTCATTCTCCCTCTCCTCCTCTCTTTGTCCCTCTCTTCTCCTTCTCCTCTCTCTTTCCTTTCTCCTCCTCTCTCTTTCCCCTACCCCCCTCCTCTCTTTCTACCACCTCAGTCCTCCCTTCTCTTTCTACTACCTCACTCCTCCTCACTCATTCTCCCTCTCCTCCTCACTCATTCTCCCTCTCCTCCTCTCTTTGTCCCTCTCTTCTCATTCTCCTCTCTCTTTCCCCTTCTCCTCTTTTCTCCCTCTCCTCCTCTCTTTCCTCCCTCTCCTCCCTCTCTTGTCCCTCTCTTCTCCTTCTCCTCTCTCTTTTCCCTTCTCCTCCCCTCTCTTTCCCCTACCCCCCCTCCTTTGTCCCTCTCTTCTCATTCTCCTCTCTCTTTCCCCTTCTCCTCTCTTTCTCCCTCTCCTCCTCTCTTTGTCCCTCTCCTCCTCTCTTTGTCCCTCTCTTCTCCTTCTCCTCTCTCTTTTCCCTTCTCCTCCCCTCTCTTTCCCCTACCCCCCCTCCTCTCTTTCTACCACCTCAGTCCTCCCTTCTCTTTCTACTACCTCACTCCTCCTCACTCATTCTCCTCCTCACTCAGTCTCCCTCTCCTCCTCACTCATTCTCCCGCTCCTCCTCACTCATTCTCCCACTCCTCCTCACTCATTCTCCCTCTCCTCCTCACTCATTCTCCCTCTCCTCCTCACTCACTCATTCTTCTCCTCACTCACTCATTCTTCTCCTCACTCATTCTCCTCATCCTCACTCATTCTCCTCCTCACTCATTCTCCTCCTCACTCACTCATTCTCCCTCTCTTATTCTCCTCCTCACTCATTCTCCCTCTCTTATTCTCCTTCTCACTCATTCTCCCTCTCCTCCTCATTCATTCTCCCTCTCCTCCTCCTCCTCACTCATTCTCCTCCTCACTCACTCATTCTCCTCTTCACTCACTCATTCTCCTCCTCGCTCATTCTCCCTCTCCTCCTCTCTTTCTCCCTCTCCTCCTCTCTTTTGCTCTCTCCTCCTCTCTTTGTCCCTCTCCTCCTCACTCATTCTCCCTCTCCTCCTCTCTTCTCCTTCTCCTCTCTCTTTCCCTTCTCCTCCTCTCTTTGTCCCTCTCCTCCTCACTCATTCTCCCTCTCCTCCTCTCTTTGTCCCTCTCTTCTCCTTCTCCTCTCTCTTTTCCCTTCTCCTCCTCTCTCTTTCCCCTACCCCCCCTCCTCTCTTTCTACCACCTCAGTCCTCCCTTCTCTTTCTACTACCTAACTCCTCCTCACTCATTCTCCTCCTCTCATTCTCCTCCTCACTCAGTCTCCCTCTCCTCCTCACTCAGTCTCCCTCTCCTCCTCACTCATTCTCCCACTCCTCCTCACTCATTCTCCCTCTCCTCCTCACTCATTCTCCCTCTCCTCCTCACTCACTCATTCTTCTCCTCACTCACTCATTCTCCTCCTCACTCATTCTCCTCATCCTCACTCATTCTCCTCCTCCTCACTCATTCTCCTCCTCACTCACTCATTCTCCTCCTCACCCACTCATTCTCCTCCTCACTCACTCATTCTCCTCACTCACTCATTCTCCTCCTCACTCATTCTCCTCCTCCTCACTCATTCTCCTCCTCACTCACTCATTCTCCTCACCCACTCATTCTCCTCCTCACTCACTCATTCTCCTCCTCACTCACTCATTCTCCTCCTCACTCACTCATTCTCCTCCTCACTCACTCATTCTCCTCCTCACTCACTCATTCTCCTCTTCCTCACTCATTCTCCCTCTCCTCTCTTATTCGCCTCCTCACTCATTCTCCCTCTCTTATTCTCCTCCTCACTCATTCTCCCTCTCCTCCTCATTCATTCTCCCTCTCCTCCTCCTCATCACTCATTCTCCTCCTCACTCACTCATTCTCCTCTTCACTCACTCATTCTCCTCCTCGCTCATTCTCCCTCTCCTCCTCTGTAATTCTCCTCCTCACTCATTCTCCCTCTCCTCTCTTATTCTCCTCCTCACTCATTCTCCCTCTCTTATTCTCCTTCTCATTCATTCTCCCTCTCCACCTCTCTTATTCTCCTACTTACTCATCCTCCCTCTCATTCTACCTCTCCTCCTCGCTCATTCTCCCTCTCCTCCTCTCTTATTCTCCTCCTCACTCATTCTCCCACTCCTCCTCTCTTATTCTCCTCCCCACTAATTCTCCCACTCCTCCTCTCTTATTCTCCTCCCCACTAATTCTCCCTCTCCTCCTCTCTTATTCCCCTCTCACTCATTCTCCCTCTCCTCCTCACTCATTCTCCCTCTCCTCCTCACTCATTCTCCCTCTACTCCTCTCTTTGTCCCTCTCTTCTCATTCTCCTCTCTCTTTTCCCTTCTCCTACTCTCTTTCTCCCTCTCCTCCTCTCTTTGTCCCTCTCCTCCTCACTCATTCTCCCTATCCTCCTCTCTTTGTCCCTCTCTTCTCCTTCTCCTCTCTCTTTCCCTTCTCCTCCTCTCTTTGTCCCTCTCCTCCTCACTCATTCTCCCTCTCCTCCTCTCTTTGTCCCTCTCTTCTTCTTCTCCTCTCTCTTTTCCCTTCTCCTCCTCTCTCTTTCCCCTACCCCCCCTCCTCTCTTTCTACCACCTCAGTCCTCCCTTCTCTTTCTACTACCTCACTCCTCCTCACTCATTCTCCTCCTCTCATTCTCCTCCTCACTCATTCTCCCTCTCCTCCTCACTCATTCTCCCACTCCTCCTCACTCATTCTCCCGCTCCTCCTCACTCATTCTCCCTCTCCTCCTCCATCATTCTCCTCCTCACTCATTCTCTACCTTACTCATTCTCCTCCTCACTCATTCTCCTCCTCCTCAATCAACCTCCCTCTCCTCCTCACTCATTCTCCCGCTCCTCCTCACTCATTCTCCCTCTCCTCCTCACTCATTCTCCCTCTCCTCCTCACTCATTCTCCCGCTCCTCCTCACTCATTCTCCCTCTCCTCCACCATCATTCTCCTCCTCACTCATTCTCTTCCTTACTCATTCTCCTCCTCACTCATTCTCCTCCTCCTCAATCAACCTCCCTCTCCTCCTCACTCATTCTCCGGCTCCTCCTCACTCATTCTCCCTCTCCTCCTCACTCATTCTCCCTCTCCTCCTCACTCATACTCCTCCTCACTCATTCTCCCTCTCCTCCTCACTCATTCTCCCTCTCCTCCTCACTCATACTCCTCCTCACTCATTCTCCCTCTCCTCCTCACTCATGCTCCTCCTCACTCATTCTCCCTCTCCTCCTCACTCATTCTCCTCCTCACTCATCCTCCTCACTCATCCTCCTCACTCATCATCCCTCTCCTCCTCACTCATTCTTCTCCTCCCTCATTCTCCCTCTCCTCCTCACTAATTCTCCTCCTCACTCACTCATTCTCCTCCTCACTCACTCATTCTGCTTCTCCTCCTCACTCATTCTCCCTCTCCTCCTCATTCAGTCTCCCTCTCCTCCTCACTCATTCTCCCTCTCCTCCTCACTCATTCTCCCTCTCGTATTCTCCTTCTCACTCATTCTCCCTCTCCTCCTCATTCATTCTCCCTCTCCTCCTTCTCCTCCTCACTCATTCTCCTCCTCACTCATTCTCCTCCTCACTGACTCATTCTCCTCTTCACTCACTCATTCTCCTCCTCGCTCATTCTCCCTCTCCTCCTCTCTTATTCTCCTCCTCACTCATTCTCCCTCTCCTCTCTTATTCTCCTCCTCACTCATTCTCCCTCTCTTATTCTCCTCCTCGCTCATTCTCCCTCTCGTCCTCTCGTATTCTCCTCCTCACTCATTCTCCCACTCCTCCCCACTAATTCTCCCTCTCCTCCTCACTCATTCTCCCTCTCCTCCTCACTCATTCTCCCTCTCCTCCTCACTCATTCGCCCTCTCAAATCAAATGTATTTATATAGCCCTTCTTACATCAGCTGATATCTCAAAGTGCTGTACAGAAACCCAGCCTAAAACCCCAAACCCCAAAACCAGCGAGAACCACTAGGACTGGACTAGACCAAAACCAGCTAGAACCGACAGGACTGGACTAGACCAAAACCAGCGAGACCCAGCAGGACTGGACAAAACCAAAACCAGCTAGAACCAACAGGACTGGACTAGACCAAAACCAGCGAGAACCAACAGGACTGGACGAGACCAAAACCAGCTAGAACCACAGGACTGGACTAGACCAAAACCAGCAAGAACCAACATGACTGGACTAGACCAAAACCAGCTAGAACCAACAGGACTGGACAAAACCAAAACCAGCTAGAACCAACAGGACTGGACAAAACCAAAACCAGCTAGAACCAACAGGACTGGACAAAACCAAAACCAGTGAGAACCAACATGACTGGACTAGACCAAAACCAGCTAGAACCACAGGACTGGACTAAACCAAAACCAGCTAGAACCACAGGACTGGACTAGACCAAAACCAGCTAGAACCAACAGGACTGGACTAGACCAAAACCAGCGAGAACCAACAGGACTGGACTAGACCAAAACCAGCTAGAACCACAGGACTGGACTAGACCAAAACCAGCTCGAACCACAGGACTGGACTAGACCAAAACCAGCTAGAACCAACAGGACTGGACAAAACCAAAACCAGCTAGAACCACAGGACTGGACTAGAACAAAACCAACTCGAACCACAGGACTGGACTAGACCAAAACCAGCTAGAACCACAGGACTGGACATAACCAAAACCAGCGAGAACCAACAAGACTGGACTAGACCAAAACCAGCTAAAACCACAGGACTGGACTAGACCAAAACCAGCTAGAACCACAGGACTGGACTAGACCAAAACCAGCTAGAACCACAGGACTGGACTAGACCAAAACTAGCTAGAACCAACAGGACTGAGTATAACAACCCAAATACTAGGTCTGTTGTGATACCAGAATCTCAATATTTCCATGGCAAAAATGAAAACACAAAGCAGCCCAAACTCTTTGTTACTTTAAAATCCTGCTGTATGTAATACATTGTGTTACAGCTTGGAAAATAAATGCATGTGACTCTGGATGACAACATAATGAGTTATAGAAATACACCAGAACCAAGAATAACTTCCTTAGAATCATAGGACTCTTCCGGTGTGTATCCACCGACCCCACACACACACACACACACACACACACACACACACACACACACACACACACACACACACACACACACACACACACACACACACACACACGCGTACGTACCAGGACTCTGCCGGTGAGTGTCTGTGCTGATATCATGACCCCGGCCCAGTCCTTAACGGAGGTCATCCAGCCCACCTCGCTGGCAGGGACCACTTCGTCCTTCTCATCAGGACCCTTAGCTGTACTGTCTGCTGCCTGACTGTTAGCAGGGTTATTTACCTTCTGGGCCTCCTGGAACAAAAGGGGGAGGGAGAGGTGGGGGGGGGGTGGGGGGTGGAGAGAGAGACAGTGGGGGTAGAGAGAGAGAGGGAGAGGTGGGGTGGAGAACGAGAGAGGGGGGTGGGGGTGGAGAGAGAGGGGGTGGAGAGAGAGAGAGGGGGGTGGAGAGAGAGAGAGGGGGTGGAGAGAGAGAGAGGGGGTGGAGAGAGAGAGAGGGAGTGGAGAGAGAGAGAGGAGGGTAGAGAGAGAGGGGGGGTGGAGAGAGAGAGAGGGGGGTGTGAGAGAAAGTGGGGGTGGAGAGCGAGAGGGAGAGGTGGGGTGGAGAACGAGAGAGGGGGGGTGGAGAGAGAGGGGGGGTGGAGAGAGAGAGAGAGAGAGAGATAAAGACTGCATTAACATTTTGTTGATCAAACAGATATTATTTCACATAGAAATATCATGTCAGTTGTTTTATATGTTATATTTATATCTGCAATATTCTACCAGATCATCTAGCACCATGTCCCTGAGAGGAGAGTGGGCTTGGACGTACATGTACTGTCCAGCTCCATTAGGTGTACTGTCCAGCTCCATTAAGTTTACTGTACTGTCCAGCTCCATTAGATGTACTGTCCAGCTCCATTAGGTGTACATGTACTCTCCAGCTCCATTAGGTGTACTGTCCTGCTCCATTAGATGTACTGTCCTGCTCCATTAGGTGTACTGTCCAGCTCCATTAGATGTACTGTCCAGCTCCATTAGATGTACTGTCCAGCTCCATTATGTGTACATGTACTGTCCAGCTCCATTAAGTTTACTGTACTGTCCAGCTCCATTAGATGTACTGTCCAGCTCCATTATGTGTACATGTACTGTCCAGCTCCATTAGATGTACTGTCCAGCTCAATTAGGTGTACATGTACTGTCCAGCTCCATTAGGTGTACTGTACTGTCCAGCTCCATTAGGTGTACTGTACTGTCCAGCTCCATTAGGTGTACTGTACTGTCCAGCTCCATTAGGTGTACTGTACTGTCCAGCTCCAATAGGTGTACTGTACTGTCCAGCTCCATTAGGTGTACTGTACTGTCCAGGTCTATTAAATGTGCTGTCCAGCTCCATTATGCGTGCTGTCCAGCTCCATTATGTGTACTGTCCAGTTCCATTAGTTGTACTGTACAACTCCATTAGGTGTAATGTACTGTCCAGCTCCATTAGGTGTAATGTACTGTCCAGCTCCATTAGGTGTACTGTACTGTCCAACTCCATTAGGTGTAATGTACTGTCCAACTCCATTAGGTGTACTGTACTGTCCAGCTCCATTAGGTGTACTGTCCAACTCCATTAGGTGTACTGTCCAGGTCCATTAGGTGTACTGTACTGTCCAGCTCCATTAGGTGTACTGTCCAGCTCCATTAGGTGTACTGTCCAGCTCCATTAGGTGTACTGTACTGTCCAGCTCCATTAGGTGTACTGTACTGTCCAGCTCCATTAGGTGTACTGTACTGTCCAGCTCCATTAGGTGTACTGTACTGTCCAGCTCCATTAGGTGTACTGTACTGTCCAGCTCCGTTAGGTGTACTGTACTGTCCAGCTCCATTAGATGTACTGTCCAGCTCAATTAGGTGTACATGTACTGTCCAGCTCCATCAGGTGTACTGTCCAGCTCCATTAGGTGTACTGTACTGTCCAGCTCCATTAGGTGTACTGTACTGTCCAGCTCCATTAGGTGTACTGTACTGTCCAGCTCCAATAGGTGTACTGTACTGTCCAGGTCTATTAAATGTGCTGTCCAGCTCCATTATGTGTGCTGTCCAGCTCCATTATGTGTACTGTCCAGTTCCATTAGTTGTACTGTACAACTCCATTAGGTGTAATGTACTGTCCAGCTCCAATAGGTGTACTGTACTGTCCAGCTCCATTAGGTGTACTGTCCAGCTCCATCAGGTGTACTGTACTGTCCAGCTCCACTAGGTGTACTGTACTGTCCAGCTCCAATAGGTGTACTGTACTGTTCAGCTCCATTAGGTGTACATGTACTGTCCAGCTCCAATAGGTGTACTGTACTGTCCAGCTCCATTAGGTGTACATGTACTGTCCAGCTCCAATAGATGTATTGTACTGTCCAGCTCCATTAGGTGTACTGTACTGTCCAGCTCCATTAGGTGTACATGTACTGTCCAGCTCCATTAGGTGTACTGTACTGTCCAGCTCCATTAGGTGTACTGTACTGTCCAGCTCCATTAGGTTTACTGTACTGTCCAGCTCCATTAGTTGCCATCTAAAGTATTCATAAAATCTACCTAATTACTACATGACCATATGAACTGACACAAGATCTGCATTATTGTAAGAGAAAAGGTTGTTATCAGCTGAGTCCCCATAGACAGTGTGGTGGTGATGCCTGGTATGTCAACCTGAGTCCCCATAGACAGTGTGGTGGTGATGTCTGGTATGTCAACCTGAGTCCCCATAGACAGTGTGGTGGTGATGTCTGGTATGTCAACCTGAGTCCCCATAGACAGTGTGGTGGTGATGTCTGGTATGTCAACCTGAGTCCCCATAGACAGTGTGGTAATGATGTCTGGTATGTCAACCTGAGTCCCCATAGACAATGTGGTGTTGATGTCTGGTATGTCAACCTGAGTCCCCATAGACAGTGTGGTAATGATGTCTGGTATGTCAACCTGAGTCCCCATAGACAGTGTGGTGGTGATGTCTGGTATGTCAACCTGAGTCCCCATAGACAATGTGGTGTTGATGTCTGGTATGTCAACCTGAGTCCCCATAGACAGTGTGGTGGTGATGTCTGGTATGTCAACCTGAGGCTCCGGCTGCTGATACAGAAGACAGACACACTGCCTTCACATCTTACACTGTCAAGGCCATTAAACACGTCCCTGCCACGTACGTGTGTGTGTGTGTGTGTGTGTGTGTGTGTGTGTGTGTGTGTGTGTGTGTGTGTGTGTGTGCGTGCGTGCGTGCGTGCGTGCGTGCGTGCGTGTGTCGTCGCTTTTTGCCAATATGGGCCTGTAAGTTCATTCATCCCCGGGGTATACAGTGGCATAAGACTAATATTGTCATGCAGGCCCCTCAACCTTGTGTCTGAATGAGTGAGCATCCACTCGCCAATGTTACTGTACGTACGCAGCTGTTCAGCCATCCACTAACTCAAATAACACTCCACTTCATGTTTCCCCCTCAACCATTAAGCTGCATGGTTTAATTGCACACACACACCGCCTGGCGAGGTAGAGTAGAGGTCAGCGTGTCACCGCTAGGCCTATAAACCATTGGGTGTAGCCCAGCGAATGGCGTCACAGAGAATCCCTGGCACTCCAATAACTTTCAGAGCTCTCGACGGCTGCCCGCTCTCTCTTCCAAGGAAGCTCACTCGTATTTCATCAGGAAACACATATAGTAGTTCATATTTTATTACGACCCACCGACACTGCTCGTTCTCTCTGGACCCAACCTGGGTTCAAACACTATGCAAAATCTTTCTAATTATGCCTAGTGTCTGCCTCAAGTGTCAAATGGGCGGAGTTTTCCGTTTTCAGACTTTTCCGTTGGTTCATTAAGCAAAGCAAAGCTCAATCAAGCACATACTGTATAAAGTATATGGAATGATTTCGATTGTTGTTTCAACCTGGTTCATGCTCTAGACGTCTGACAGACGGGTCAGCGCCGTACAAGTGGAGTCTCTGGTTCATGCTCTAGATGTCTGACAGACGGGTCAGCGCCATACAAGTGGAGTCTCTGGTTCATGCTCTAGATGTCTGACAGACGGGTCAGCACCATACAAGTGGAGTCTCTGGTTCATGCTCTAGACGTCTGACAGACGGGTCAGCTCCATACAAGTGGAGTCTCTGGTTCATGCTCTAGACGTCTGACAGACGGGTCAGCACCATACAAGTGGAGTCTCTGGTTCATGCTCTAGACGTCTGACAGACGGGTCAGCGCCATACAAGTGGAGTCTCTGGTTCATGCTCTAGATGTCTGACAGACGGGTCAGTGCCATACAAGTGGAGTCTCTGGTTCATGCTCTAGACGTCTGACAGACGGGTCAGCTCCATACAAGTGGAGTCTCTGGTTCATGCTCTAGACGTCTGACAGACGGGTCAGCGCCATACAAGTGGAGTCTCTGGTTCATGCTCTAGACGTCTTACAGACGGGTCAGCTCCATACAAGTGGAGTCTCTGGTTCATGCTCTAGACGTCTGACAGACGGGTCAGCACCATACAAGTGGAGTCTCTGGTTCATGCTCTAGATGTCTGACAGACGGGTCAGCACCATACAAGTGGAGTCTCTGGTTCATGGACTGTGTGACGTCAGCAGACTGGGATAGCACTGTGTTTGGGTGACTTGATACTGCGTATGACATCCTAAGGTAATCTGAATACTGAACAGGTATAAAATACCCAGAATACACCTGAACTACATGTTTCTGTCTTGTTTTCCGGTGGTTCGTCCATCTTTCTCCTTGCTAACTGACCCAGGAATGTCTCAGGGCTCTAGACACTAGTACATCTCATTCTCAGAACTGTGAAGCTGAGAAGAGACATACCAGCAGACCAACCCAGACACCAGTGCACCAATATAGTTCGTAGGCTTTCAGGGACATACTCAGTAATATTCCTTTCTGGCTGGCTGACGGACGCACACACACACAGACAGCCTCCCATTAAAACCCAGCAACGGAGAAAGAGAAAGAGGGGGAGAGAGGGGAGAGTGGGGGAGAGAGAGAGAAAAAGGGGGAGAGAGGAAGAGGGGGAGAGAGAAAGAGAGCGAGAGTCAGTACTCGGTCAGTCGGTTTGGAGAGGATTGTCCAGTTACAATTGGATTATATTCCTTAACGATCCAACATGGCCACAGCTGCCATTTTCCTAATTACATTCTCTCCTATAACAATAACCTCCTTCTGAAAGGTTACCATAGTCACTAGATCATTATCTATCTGCTGCTGCTGCTTATAGACCACACATAGCATGACAGTGTCCCAAATGGCACCCTATTCCCAATGGGCCCTGGTCAACAGAAGTGCACTACATAGGAAATAGGGTGCCATTTGGGACAGGCCAGAAGTGCAGTGGAAAATGGGGTTAGGAGAGCTTCATAGGCAATCATTCATGTATCTATAGAGGTGTTCTGAGCTGTCACACCCCTATAACCTAACCCCTCCCTATAGTCTCACCCCTCCCTATAACCTGTGTGGTGTACTGTGGTGTACCGCAGGGCAGCTCTCTATGCCCTCTACTCTTTTCTTTTTTTACCAGTGACCTGCCACTGGTATTAAACAAAGCATGTGTGTCCATGTATGCTGATAATTCAATGATACATGCATCAGCAACCACAGCTAATGAAGTACCTGAATCCCTTAAAGAGTTGCAGTCTGTTTTGGAATGGGTGGCCAGTAATAAACTGCTCCTGAACATCAAGAGCATTGTATTTTTTGGTACAAATCATTCTCTCAGTTCTAAACCTCTATGGAATCTTTTCAACATGGCGCCGACAGAGATGGTTGCTTCGCGTTCTTAGGAAACTATGCTGTATTTTTACTTACACTGTTACCCCGGAGACTTAAGATTTTCTGGGGTAACAGTGTAAGAAATAATACATAAAAATCAAAATACTGCATAGTTTCCTATTACATACAGCCGGGAAGAACTATTGGATACAAGAGCAACGTCAACTTACCAACATTACGACTTTCCCGAAGCGGATCCTCTGTTTGGACCACCAACTAGGACAATGGATCGGATCCCAGTAGGCAACCCAAAACAATGGCGCCGGAGAAGGAGCAGACGGAGCGGTCTTCTGGTCTGGCTCCGTAGACGGGCACATCGCTCAACGCTCCCGAGTATACTACTCACCAATGTCCAGTCTCTTGACAACAAGGTAGACGAAATTTGAGCGAGGGTTGCATTCCAGAGAGACATCAGAGATTGTAACATTCTCTGTTTCACGGAAACATGGCTCACTCGGGATAAGTCATCAGAGTCGGTACAGCCACCCGGTTTCTTCACGCATCGCGCCGACAGAAACAAACATCTCTCTGGTAAGAAGAAGGCCGTGGGGTGTATGCCTTATGATTAACGACTCTTGGTGCAATCATAAAAACATACAGGAACTCAAGTCCTTTTGTTCACCTGACCTAGAATTCCTTACAATCAAATGCCGACCGCATTATCTACCAAGAGAATTCTCTTCGATTACAATCACAGTCGTGTATATCCTGACACAAGCAGACACCTCGACGGCCCTGAAAAAAATTAATTGGACTCTATGTAAACTGGAAACCACATATCCTTAGGCTGCATTTACTGTAGCTGGGGATTTTAACTAAGCTAATCTCAAAACAAGGCTAAATTTTATCAGCATATCGAATGCGCAATCCGGGCTGGCAGAATTCTGGATCATTGCTACTCTTAACTTCCACGACGCACACAAAGCCCTCCCTCGCCCTCCTTTCGTGCAAAACTGAAAGCGCAAACCACTGCTTTTAATCATGGCAAGGTGACCGGAAACAAACAGTGTAGCTATTCCCTCCGCAAGGCAACCAAATAAGCTAAGCGTCAGTATAGAGACAAAGTAGAGTCACAATTCAACGGCTCAGACACGAGACGTATGTGGCAGGGTCTACAGTCAATCATGGATTACAAAAGGAAAACCAGCCATGTCGCGGACACAGACGTCTTGCTCCCAGACAAACTAAACAATTATTTGCTCGCTTTGAGGACAATACAGTGCCACTGACACGGCCCGCCACCAAAACCTGCAGGTTCTACTTCACCACGGCCAACGTGTGTAAAACATTTAAACGTGTTAACCCTCGCAAGGCTGTTGGCCCAGACAGCATCCCCAGCCGCGTCCTCAGAGTATGCGCAGACCAGCTGGCTGGTGTGTTTACGGACATATTAAATCAATACCGATCCCAGACTGCTGTTCCCACATGCTTCAAGAGGGCCACCATTGTTCCTGTTCCAAAGAAAGCTAAGGTAACTGAGCTAAACGACTATCGCCCCGTTGCACTCACTTCCGTCATCATTATGACGTGCTTTGAGAGACCTGTCAAGGATCATATCACCTCCACCTCCACCCTACCTGACACCCTAGACCCACTCCAATTTATTTACTGCCCCAATAGGTCCACAGACAACACAATTGCAATCATACTGCACAGTGCCCTAACCCATCTGGGCAAGAGGAATACCTATGTAAGAATGCTGTTCACTGATTACAGCTCAGCATTTAACCCCATAGTACCCTCTAAACTCATCATTAAGCTCGAGACCCTGGGTCTCGACTCCGCCCTGTGCAACTGGGTCCTGGACTTTCTGACGGGCTGCCCCCAGGTGGTGAGGGTAGGAAACAACATCTCCACCCCGCTGATCCTCAACACTGGGGCCCCACAAGGGTGCGTTATCAGCCCTCTCCTGTACTCCCTGTTCACCCATGACTGCGTGACCACGCACGCCTCCAACTCAATCATCAAGTTTGCAGACGACACTACAGTGGTAGGCTAGATTACCAACAATGACCAGACGGCCTACAGGGAGGAGGTGAGGGCCCTCGGAGTGTGGTGTCAGGAAAATAACCTCACACTCAATGTCAACAAAACAAAGGAGATGATCGTGGACTTCAGGAAACAGCAGAGGTAGCAGCCCCCTATACACATCGACGGGACAGTAGTGGGGAAGGTGGAAAGTTTTAAGTTCCTCTGCGTACACATCACGGACAAACTGAAATGGTCCGCCCACACAGACAGCGTGGTGAAGAAGGCACAACAGCGCCTCTTCAACCTCAGGAGACTGAAGAAATTTGGCTTGTCACCGAAAACACTCACAAACTTTTACAGATGCACAATTGAGAGCATCCTGTCGGGTTGTATCACCGCCTGGTACAGCAACTACTCCGTCCACAACCGTAAGGCTCTCCAGAGGGTAGTGAGGTCAGCAAAACGCATCACCGGGGGCAAACTACCTGCCTTCCAGGACACCTACACCACCCGATGTCACAGGAAGGCCATGAAGATCATCAAGGACAATAACCACCCGAGCCAGAAGGTGAGGTCAGCACAGGTGCATCAAAGATGGGACCAAGAGACTGAAAAACAGCTTCCATCTTAAAGCCATCAGACTGTTAAACAGCTTCTATCTCAAGACCATCAGAATGTTACACAGTCATCACTAACATTGAGTGGCTGCTGCCAACACACTGACTCAAATCTCTAGCCACTTTAATCATTAAAAATTGGATGTAATAAATGTATCACTTGTTACTTTAAACAATGCCGCTTTATATAATGTTTACATACCCTACATTACTCATCTCATATGTATATACTGTACACTATACCATCTACTGCATCTTGCCTATGCCACACGGCCATCGCTCATCCATATATTTATATGTACATACTCTTATTCATTCCTTTACCCTTGTGTGTGTGTGTAAGGTAGTTGTGAAATTGTTAGATTACTTGTTAGATATTACTGCATGGTCGGAACTAGAAGCACAAGCATGTCGCTACACTCGCATTAACATCTGCTAACCATGTGTATGTGACCAATACAATTTGATTTGATTTAATGAATGGTGTGGCTGTTGAACAAGTTGAGGAGACTAAATTACTTGGTGTTACCTTAGATTGTAAACTGTCATGGTCAAAACATATAGATTCAATGGTTGTAAAGATGGGGAGAGTTCTAGCCACAATAAAGAGATGCTCTGCTTTGTTGACACCATACTCCAAAAAGCAAGTTCTGCAGGCTCTAGTTTTGTCTTATCTTGATTATTGTCCAGTTGTGTGGTCAAGTGTTACAAGGAAATACCTAGTTAAGCTGCAGCTGAACCAGAACAGAACGGCACGTTTTGCTCTTCATTGTAATCAGAGGGCTGATATAAATACTATGCTGCCAGTCTGTCTTGGCTAAGAGTTGAGGAGAGACTGACTGCATCACTTCTTCTTTTTATAAGAAACATTCATGTGGTGAAAATCCCAAATTGTTTGCATACTCAACTTACACACAGCTCTGACAAACACACTTATCCCACCAGACATGCCACCAGAGGTCTTTTCACAGTCCCCAAATCCAGAACAAATTCAAGAAAGCATACAGTATTATATAGAGCCCTTATTGCATGAAACTTCCTTCCATCTCATAACACTCAAATAAACAGCAAACCTGGTTACAAAAAAACAGATAAAGCAACAGATAAAGCAACAGATAAAGCAACGCCTCTCCCCTATTGGACCAAGATAGTTTGTGTGTCTTTATTGATATGTAGGCAAAGTGTGGCTTTTTAACACATGTATGTAGTTATGTGCTGTCTGTCTGAGCTGTTCTTGTTTTGTGTGGACCCCAGGAAGAGTAGCTCCAGCTTTTGCAACAGCTAATGAGGATCCTAATCAAATACAAAAAATACCTCACTCTTGCCTATAGCCCCACCCCTCCGTATAGCCCCACCCCTCTGTATAGCCCCACCCCTCCGTATAGCCCCACCACTCCCTATAACCTCACCCCCGACCTTCTCTTGCCTCTTCAGTCCTCCCGTATCAAATACCCAGGATACTTCACCAGTCACATGGTGCAAATACTGAGGGTTATGTTGTTGTGGCACTCACTATATCTGTGTATGTATGTGTGTTTACTATACACGGGGGAGGTTAATGTTTCCCTCTGATTGGACTTCCGCCTGCTTCAAAGATATTTAGGCATATAGTCGTGGTAATATGCTTGGCCTGGGACTAAATCTAACTGAGAAGTCTGGAGGAGGACAGGCACAGTAAAAACCACACACACAACCCAGTACACGGAACAACTGTGTCACATATGTCACGTATGTGTGGTGAAACAGGGTTACCCAATATCAGCACAATCTGATAGTGTTTCCCCTAGATGTTTGTTTGTCCAGCTCGAGTTCCTCCACTACTGCAACAACATCTGCAAAAAAGGGACACAAAAGCCCTTCCTGTGTGTGTGTGTGTGTGTGTGTGTGTGTGTGTGTGTGTGTGTGTGTGTGTGTGTGTGTGTGTGTGTGTGTGTGTGTGTGTGTGTGTGTGTGTGTGTGTGTGTGTGTGTGTGTGTGTGTGTGTGTGTGTGTGTGTGTGTGTGTGTGTGTGTGTGTGTGTGTGTGTTATAGAGGGTAATGAATAAACTGATGGCTAGAGAGACATTCTAGCTCACTATAGAGACAGACAGCACTGGGCCTAGCTCACGAGAGAGAGAGAGAGAGAGAGAGAGAGAGAGAGAGAGAGAGAGAGAGAGAGAGAGAGAGAGAGAGAGAGAGAGGAGAGAGAGGAGAGAGAGGAGAGAGAGAGAGAGAGAGAGAGAGCGAGAGAGGAGTCATGTAAATATGTTCCTTTTCACAGCCTCTGGGGATGACACAGTCATCTGTGTAAGCAATAAGGTTAATTATATACTGTCCTCAACCCTTCTGTCACACATTATACACATACAGTATAGACTCATAACTTAACATATATAACTGATATGATATCCTGCTTCATCTCTCTCAGTTAATGATGTCTATTCATTGTCATTATTGTTTTCCTTTAAATCAAATAAATGTATTGTCCCACATCACCAATGATCGCTATGGAAAGTGGCTACCACTTCACACAGTATATTGTGTGTGTGTGTGTTATACTCTATTATCCAATGAATATATATAAAGAAAACACAAAGCTAAATAAGATCTGCCAGATGTGGTACAAGGAGCTCAGTTGAATCTATGATTGGACCAATTAACACAGAACCTTAGAGACATGCAGCGAGACAGACAAAGAAATAAAGACAGAGAAACAGAAAGGTAGAGACAGACAGACAGCAAGGTAGAAGAGCAAAACAATGAAATTGACAGTTAGGAAGAGGTAGAAAGAAATAGACAGACAGTGAAAGACAGCAATAGACAGAAAGACAGGCAGTGAAAGACAGGCAGAGTGAAGAACCCGAAGTAGAAAGTAATACAGATGTAGAGCGGTAGAAAGAGATTTCCCCACATACACCAATGTGACGAAGCTGATCTAACAGGACTTTAGCACAGCTGCTCCTGTGGATTTGGTCTGCATGGTTGGGGAAAACTGTATTCCAGTGTTAGGTGCTATTTATAGCCTCACCGAGGGAGGGAGCGAAACGAGTGAATCTCATAACTCTGTTCCCCCGTTTGCTATTTTAAACCCAGTACAGCTATCCAATGTCCCTGGGTTACAGTGCCTACAATGGGGTTAGGGTGATGAGGAGAGGAACCCTCTCTTCAGGGACTAGTTAAAACACAGGAACGTAAGAGTCTTCCTACACAGACACGCACACACACACACACAGTCTGCAGACACAAAGATAAACACACACACTCCCAGAGAGTGGTATGTGTCTCAGAACAGCAGCTATTCCCATCTTTAGGTCAGGCCTGTGGTACCATTGCAACACAGGGGGTTAAAAGCTACATATCAATTTAACAGGCTCTTGGAGCTAAATGCTGCCATTCCTGTGTTTGCCATTCCTTATCTAAACATAGATAGGTTGCTATTACACTCTTGGGAATTGGCCGATATAGATATGGCTAAATAATAAATATTTCCAATAAAATAAAATGTTATTTGCTTAATGTGCCCAATACAACAGGTGTAGACCTTACAGTGAAATGCTTACTTACAAGCCCCTAACCAACAATGCAGTTAAGAAAAAAAAGTGTGAAGAAAGTATTTACTAAAATAAACAACAATAATATAAAAAATATAAAAATTAAATAGAATTAAGGAGCAACAATAAAACAACAGTAGCGAGGCTATATACAAGGGGTACCGGTAAAGAGTCAATGTGCAGGGGCACCGGTTAGTCAAGGTAATTGAGGTAATATGTACATGTAGAGGTAAAGTGACTATGCATGGATAATAAACAGTGAGAAGCAGCAGCGTAAAAATGGGGGTGGGGGGAACAATGTGAATAGTCCGGGTGGCCATTTGATTAGTTGTTCACAAGTCTTATGGCTTGGGGGTAGATGCTGTTAAGAAGCCTTTTGGACCTACCACTTGCAGTGCGGTAGCAGTGAGAACAGTCTATGACTGGGTGGCTGGAGTCCTTGGCAATTTTTTGGACATTCCTCTGACACCGCCTGGTATAGAGGGAGTGGATGACAGGAAGCTTGTCCCCAGTGATGTACTGGGCCGTACAGTACTGGACCTTGCGGTCGGAGGCCGAGTAGTTGCCAGACCAGGCAGTGATGCAACCAGTCTGGATGCTCTTGATGGTGCAGCTGTCAAAACTTTGTGAGGATCTGAGGACCCATGCCAAATCTCTTCAGACTGCTTAGGAGGAACAGGCACTGTCGTGCACTTTTCACGACTGTCTTGGTGTGTTTGGACCATGATAGTGGTATTTCTGTAATCCAAACAGTTGGAATGATCCATGGGAACTTAAAGAATAATCATGTCAGATCAGTTGTTGTTTTGGGATCTCATTAAGGAAGGTAGAACAACAGAACTGTATTTATGAAAGTGTACATTTCCCAGTTGTCAGGTTTACATCTAAATGTGGTGGAACTTATATGATTAAATATGAAACTATATGTGAGAAGATAAAATGTGATGTTAGCCTTCTAAATGAGAACTGTTTTCCATGTAAAAGTTTTATCCAGTCAGTAACCAAGCCCACGTGAGCATAGACATTATGCCAAACATAATAATAGAACCGCCCTTTTGCCAGAGTGCATAAAACGCCTCATGAAGAATTAACAGACCAAGCAGGCGGACGGTGTTGAAACGGACATCAAGAATGGTTAGAATTCACATCAGACCAGAACATTCAGTCTGCAGCTGTTTAAGTACTTCAGTCTAGTAAATGCAACCGAGAACCACCTTGTGGTACTTTGAAAGATCCATTCTAACAAAAATTGGTATGTCTGGAAGAGCCGTTCTAACAGCCCCCCGAGACAAAACTACTACAACTACAAAGGATATGGTAATCTCTGTTGGACAACCAAAGACTTACACAACCAAAGACTTTCTGTTGAATTACTCCCCGTAGATGGATTGAGTGTTTGAATCCGCCATTTTGTGTAACAAGCCGTCATATCGATTTAGTTCACTAGGGACTTTTCATTGCATCTTGTTAGTAACCAATGTATAATCTATCCAGTGTGTGCGTTTATGTAATTGTGTGATTACTTAGTAAATAAATAAATGTAGGCAATTTGTATATCGCTTTTAATTCTGTGTAATTACTTAGTAAATAAATAAATGTAGGCAATTTGTATATCGCTTTTAATTCTGTGTAATTACTTAGTAAATAAATAAATGTAGGAAATTTGACCGTATTTGTTGATAACGGAATGCTCTGGATACATTCAGTAAGATGATAAGAATATTCCTGGACAATGTGGTGTAGGTACAACATAAGACAAAACAATTACAACGATTTGAGTAAGAGGACTAACTGGTGTTTCCAAGTGGCCACACACCTCTAAAAAATGTGCACAGTTCATAAGTAATTTCAATGCACTTAATTAAAAGGTGCTTTTTGGAGCTCTCTTAGCTATGCCGTTGCGGAACTCGAGCAACACTTGTAGTTGTTTTATATGGAACACAGCCCTGCATCTTCTCTTTTAACAATTACTGTTGTTTTTTTACGCAATCCAAAAACAGCTCATTTTAAAATCACAATTTGGTTCAGGTGGGCAAGGTTTGAAAGCTTGTTATATTGCCAACATGACTAGAAAAGTTATAAAATAGGATCTTACAGTGTTAAGCTTTAACAAGGAAATTCAGAGAAACAGATCATAATTTTGGAGCGCATAGGAAGGAGTCATGAGAGCATTTGAGTGCCTGTTCTGTGACAAATTTTCTTTGAAATGGACAAACATCGGCTCATTCTGTTGAGAACAACCAAGGGTATGAAGCTGTCATCTTGTAACTGTACATCAAACATAGTGATCATAAACGTTGACACTGTAAATCACATGAGTTTTATGATATAGAATGTAAAGTACACATTTGGACTCACGGGTGTTTGGCTTGTTTGTATGACATCATAGCTGTATTTATGTTATCCATTTTTCAATGAGTAACTTCTCCAGTTGTGCCCAACAGACCCCAGAGCCCAATATGAATACATAATGAGATATGAATACACAATGAGATTAGGATGGCTGCCATCATGCTGTGTGTTTAATTTAGGGATTACACAGGTACAGTACTGTAGGGTCTGGATCTTAATCTAACCCATTCTGGCCCTGCTGTTTGACACACACTTCTGGGATGCTGGAATATTTATACTATTATTCTGTGACACACACACACAAATACACACATGCATGTACGTACATATGTGCGGACGTACATATGTGCGGACATACACACACACACACACGCACGCAAACGGGTAGTTAAAAAAAGAGAGAAAGAAATGGAGACAAGAGGGAGGGGAGGGGAGGGAGGGAGGGAGGGGAAGGGAAGGGAAGGGGAGGGGAGGGTCGGGTCGGGTCGGGTCGGGAAGGGAAGGGAAGGGAAGGGAAGGGAAGGGAAGGGAAGGGAAGGGAAGGGGAAGAGCGAAAAATAGGACTCAACCTCTTGCCACCAGTGTGACGTAGGGTCTTCAACACGAAAGTCCTACTCCAGCAATCAGTTTTCAACTTTTCCAGTTGAAAAACAAAGTTCCACTGATAATGACAGTAAAGTACACACACTTAACACTAGAACCGCCTGGCCTTTCAGCATATACAGTAAGTACCCGCTACAGAACGTTGTTGCGTGTCCCCTTTAGCATATGCATCAGATGCATATCAATCTGCAAGGTACGCAAACATGCTTGATGAATATATGGTTGATGAATATATGGTTGATGAATACATGCTTGATGAATACATGCTTGATGAATACATGGTTGATAAATACATGGTTGATGAATACATGCTTGATGAATATATGGTTGATGAATATATGTTTGATGAATACATGGTTGATGAATATATGATTGATGAATACATGGTTGATGAATACATGGTTGATGAATATATGGTTGATGAATACATGGTTGATGAATATATGGTTGATGAATACATGGTGGATGAATACATGGTGGATGAATACATGGTGGATGAATACATGGTTGATGAATACATGCTTGATGAATACATGGTTGATGAATATATGGTTGATGAATATATGGTTGATGAATACATGGTTGATGAATACATGGTTGATGAATACATGGTTGATGAATACATGGTTGATGAATACATGGTTGATGAACACATGGTTGATGAATATATGGTTGATGAACACATGGTTGATGAATACATGGTTGATAAATAGTACATCAACTATTGTGAAGGACAAATTGCATGAAGAAATATTCATGGAAATATATCCAGACGTGCTAACCCTGTTCAACTTTTTAGAGTACCAGACGCGCGCGGCAAATTGGAGATTCAACTCGCGCTTGCAGCACCTCTCAGAATCGGTGTTTACCCCCCCCCCCCCCCTCCCCCCTTCATCGCGCAGTCTTCTAAACTCCCCACTCCATTTCATGCCAAGATGTTTATATTACTTTTTTATATATATATATACTTCTGTAATGCTTTTTGTGACGTGGATCACAGTTAGTAATTACAGTTAGTCTATCAGGTTGCGTGATCCTTGTAATGTTACGTGGAAAATACACCTAATGGATGCAGAATTAAATGTCCATGACACTCGCGCACATGCGACCAGTTATTTTTCGTATTTGCATTTAAATGTCTTTCACTAGCAAATGCGAGTGAACTGCTGGCACTTTAAAACCCACTGAATTTCCATCTTATGGTCGCAAACGTTAACTTGAAACAATTAGTGTTTACCTTTCCACAACACATGTAGTCGATAAGGGATTTGTCCATGTGTTTACCTACAGTGGACAGTCGGCAAACTCAGAATCACAAACAAACAGGAGGGGCAGACACCGGGCAGCTACGTTGAATACTAACGTATTCATATCCATGTCCGTTGACACAAACTGTCTGTGTGTTGCAACTCAAATCAGGATGTTAGATTTACTCTGTGGATGTATTTTTTATTCAAATGTAAAAAATAAATTAAATCCAGGCCTATTCATTTCTGCGTACTTTTAACTTGGATCTCATACCTTCATATGCGCGCATGTTGGCAGGTCTGTATATACATTTAAAAAATAAGTTATTTGTTTCCATAGAGTCAAGGATATGTTTTGTATAATTCTACAAAGTCCTCGAAAAAACATAGGGTTATTTTCATTCGACTTACAATAAAAACATTACAGTGTAATCCATTTGATCAACTTTATTTGTCTATTCATTAGTAAAACATTTCTTGTAATTAATAAAGTCCAGTTACAGCTTCTTTTGACAAAGTATAAACGAAAATGATAATAACAACATAACCAGCCAGGTCAGAGGTGATATTATTTGCTGTATTCCTAAACAAAAGCACCAGTGCATGAACAATTATGAATTATTAGTTTAATAAATATTTGTGGAAATATATTAATGACAATATATAAAAACAGTCATTTGTTGATAGTATCAGACACTGTATTGTGCTCTTATACCTGTGCCTTTACACGTGAATCAATTCTCGTTACGCTTCGGGTCCACAGTCAGCAAACCGCTTCGGAACTTTATGTGAGCCAGCCCCACAAACACATCCGTTGCACTGCACACCGTTTTCATAGGCCTTGTTTGGGTGCAGCTGCCGACTAGACATTGTGTCTTATTTATCCTGAGTGGGAGCTGTGGTGCTTGGGGAAGAGGGAGAGGGGGACCTGCTGTCTTGGAGGCCTGCTTGCCGGTTGTAGCTTCTTTCTTGGTGTTCATGTGGTTCTCACATGCCAGAACCGGGGGGATGCATGGTACTGAGGATGCAAACACTTATTTATTTAACATCTGCACACCGTGAGTGTTGCTTTACCACTCTCCATCACTGATGTGGAGTACAGCTCCACGGGTATGTTGTTCTGCGCAGAGGAGGGCAGCTCATGCCTTTCTTTGTTCAATGTTCCCAGCAGGCTAGTCTCTCTGCAATCAACTTGTCTGCCAGGGAAATTGATGTGAAGAAGTTGTCCATGGTCACATTTCTGCCTTTGCCCATGTAAGACGCCACACATCTCAAAACCAAACAAATACCAGTCAAACAGTTACTCACCCGCTGGCCTGGTTTCATCTTTCCCCAGATATGGAAAGCAATTGAGCATGTATTTGGTTTCGACATCGGCGGCTAACCAAAACTTAACTGAAGTCACATGCACCATTATCAGTTTCCGTTTTTTTATCGCCCATTCATCCATTGACGACAGAATAGCATATTTAAATTGTATTTATTATGTTACTCGTTTTTGCTTGGCAGCCAAAGAAATGCGGCCTGCAAATAGCCTAGTGGCGGCAGGGTAGCCTAGTGGTTAGAATGTTGAACTAGTAACCGGAAGGTTGCAAATTCAAACTCCCGAGCTGACAAGGTACAAATCTGTCGTTCTGCCCCTGAACAAGCAGTTATCCCACTGTTCTTAGGCCGTCGTTGAAAATAAGAATTTGTTCTTAACTGACTTCCCTAGTTAAATAAAGGTGATTTTTTTTAAGTGGTCATGTGCTTAATTAATGAACAGCATGGTTATTCTTAGAAATTTGGAAAGAGCCGCACCATATAAACTTCATAATATGCTTTTTCAGATACTATATAGAAATCACAAGGTTTTACATGTGACTCTGAAGGAGGATATGATCAAGCGAAGCTCCTTTCCCTGCATCTGTCAATTACAAGATGTGCACATCTCTTCATATACAATTTGACAACTTATAGGCCTAATAATGTCATTAGTCAGATTGTCAATTTAATCTTGTCTATAGGCTAACTCTTATTAGGTGTGAAATTAGTTTAGGAATAGTTTAGATTTAGTTTCAATGGGCCAGCTGTGCAGGCTGACTGGCATCGTTTGTTTCCCACTCATCAACTTGGATAGAGTCAAGGATATGTTTTGCAACTTACTACTGCAACACATAGCATGCTTTCGTTTCCCTTACTATAACTCTATTTCTAATATATATAAAAAATGTAAATAAGAGTCCCATAACAGCTTCTTTTCTTATTTTTTATTTACACCGAAAAACGTAAAAGAGAATGTTATCAACTTGAAAGCCATGCAGTAAAACTATTAACATGAGCGCCAACGCTGATAAATAGGCAGATGGGCACAACTTTCACTGGACACATTCTGAAATAGCATTTCTGTCCCCCCCACAGTTTTACCACTGGAATGTGATACAAAACGAGGCACATTGTGCTTAAGGACCATGCGGACGCCTCCGACCGGTCGGGTAGATAGAAAAATATGTCCCCCCCACTTCTAAAACCAAAGTTGCGCACCTGAATAGGCAGAACATAAACTCATCATTACACTACTGTATTTCTAAACTAAAATCAACCTCTTCACCCTCCTTATCATTCAGTTGGGCCTAATTTAAATTAGATTGTGAATTAAGGTGCACAATTAAATCATCCATTTGTCATTCAGTGAGGAGAGAGTTGCATTAGTGCCTGGCTGGGTACCAAGTCATCCTACAGCAAATTGCCTTGGCGGGTTAAGTTAGGAAGAGGTGTACAAAAAAATACACTGCTCAAAAAAATAAAGGGAATACTTAACACAATGTAACTCCAAGTCAATCACACTTCTGTGAAATCAAACTGTCCACTTAGGAAGCAACACTGATTGACAATACATTTCACATGCTGTTGTGCAAATGGAATAGACAACAGGTGGAAATTATAGGCAATTAGCAAGACACCCCAAATAAAGGAGTGGTTCTGCAGGTGATAACCACAGACCACTTCTGTTCCTATGCTTCCTGGCTGATGTTTTGGTCACTTTTGAATGCTGGCGGTGCTTTCACTTTAGTGGTAGCATGAGACGGAGTCTACAACCCACACAATAGGCTCAGGTAGTGCAGCTCATCCAGGATGGACCATCAATGTGAGCTGTGGCAAGAAGGTTTGCTGTGTCTGTCAGCATAGTATACAGAGCATGGAGGCGCTACCAGGAGACAGGCCAGTACATCAGGAGACGTGGAGGAGGCCGTAGGAGGGCAACAACCCAGCAGCAGGACCGCTACCTCCGCCTTTGTGCAAGGAGGAGCAGGAGGAGCACTGCCAGAGCCCTGCAAAATGACCTCCAGCAGGCCACAAATGTGCATGTGTCTGCTCAAACGGTCAGAAACAGACTCCATGAGGGTAGAATGAGGGCCCGACGTCCACAGTTGGGGGTTGTGCTTACAGCCCAACACCGTGCAGGACGTTTGGCATTTGCCAGAGAACACCAAGATTGGCAAATTCGCCACTGACGCCCTGTGCTCTTCACAGTTCACACTGAGCCCATGTGACAAACGTGACAGTCTGGAGACGCCGTGGAGAACGTTCTGCTGCCTGCAACATCCTCCAGCATGACCGGTTTGGCGGTGGGTCAGTCATGGTGTGGGGTGGCATTTCTTTGGGGGGGGGGGCACAGCCCTCCATGTGCTCGCCAGAGGTAGCCTGACTGCCATTAGGTACCGAGATGAGATCCTCAGACCCCTTGTGAGACCATATGCTGGTGCGGTTGGCCCTGGGTTCCTCCTAATGCAAGACAATGCTAGACCTCATGTGGCTGGAGTGTGTCAGCAGTTCCTGCAAGAGGAAGGCATTGATGCTATGGATTGGCCCGCCCGTTCAACAGACCTGAATCCAATTGAGCATATCTGGGACATCATGTCTCGCTCCATCCACCAACAGACTGTCCAGGAGTTGAGGGATGCTTTAGTCCTAGTCTTGGAGGAGATTCCTCAGGAGACCATCCACCACCTCATCAGGAGCATGCCCAGGTGTTGTAGGGAGGTCATACAGGCACGTGGAGGCCACACACACACTACTGAGCCTCATTTTGACTTGTTTTAAGGACATTACATCAACGTTGGATCAGCCTGTAGTGTGGTTTTCCACTTTAATTTTGAGTGTGACTCCAAATCCAGACCTCCATGGGTCGATAAATTTGATTTCCATTGATAATTTTTGTGTCATTTTGTTGTCAGCACATTCAACTATGTAAAGAAAAAAGTATTTTATAAAAATATTTCCTTCATTCAGATCTAGGATGTGTTATTTTAGTGTTCCCTTTATTTTTTTGAGCAGTGTATATGTAACTGTTAAAATTAACTCTGACAAATTAAGTGTAAAATATAAACATTTAGGAAAAGTTAGGGTTAGTGGTTCTAGCGTTAAAGGTGAAACATTTTGTTTGGAGCTAAATCTAGTTTTTTTACACAATTGTGAAATTCAAGAGTTTGGCCATTGAAAGAGTTGGTCTTATGCTGCACTCTGATGTCATCGGCTTCCCCCCTTGTCTGTGGGAAAAATGGAGGAGCTATTGAGGACAAAAGAAGAACCCCCCCCCCCCAAGTCAGAGGACACCTGGACCACATTGAGATGTGCCTTTTGTTAAGTAAATCAGATGATAAATGAGCTTCTAGGGAGGCTGGACTTTAATGTTCTCATTAAGGTGTGATGAAGCTATCAATGGCACCCAGAGGTTGTCCAGCGGCACATTAACTCTCCCCTGCCCTTATAACTCAGGTCTAAAGAGGATAGGTCTTAGATTTTAGCACACCAAACTAAATAGGTGCCATCCATCCCCAATGTCAGCAAGCAGGATGAGCCGACAGACATGCCAACGTCTTAGAACCTATGCCAATAAGTGACACATAGGATACTGTTACTGTTGGGCGGTACTCTATCCGTTAGACCTGAGGACACGGATCACTGATGGAACACGTGGAAATCCAAATACACTGAGTATACCGAACACCTTCCTAATATTGAGTTGCACCTCACCACCCATTTTCCCCTTAGAACAGCCTCAATTCATTGGGGCATGGACTCTGCATGAAATATTAGGAAGGTGTTAATGTTTTGTAAACTCAGTATATATCAATCCATCTATAGACACTGGGCAAAAATATAAACAGAACATGCTAAAATGTCTAACATTTTCCTGAGCTACAGTTCATATAAGGATCAGTCAATTGAAATACATTCTATGGATTTCACGTGACTGGGCAGGGGTGCAGCCATGGGTGGGCCCGGGAGGGCATAGGCCCACCCACTGGGGAGCCAGGTCCAGCCAATTACAATATGTTTTTCCGCACAAAAGGGCTTTATTACAGACAGAAATAATCCTCAGTTTCATCAGCTGTCCGGGTGGCTGGTCTCAAGCCGATCCGCATGTGAAGAAGCCGGATGTGGCGGTCCTGGGCTGCTGTGGTTACACGGGGTCGGCGGATGTGAGGCCGGTTGGAAGTACTGCCAAAATCTATAAAATTATGTTGTAGGCGGCTTGGTGGTCATTCCTGCAGTCAGCATGCCAATTGCACAAACCCTCAAAGCTTGGGACATCTGTGACATTGTGTTATTATTGTCCCCAGCACAAGGTCTACAAGTGTAATGATCATGCTGTTAATCAGCTTCTTGATATGCCACACCTGACAAGTGGATAGATTAGCGTGGCAAAGAACAAATCCTTACTAACTGGGAATGTGAACAAATTTGTGAAAAAAATTTGAGAGAAATAAGCTTTTTGTGCGTATGGAACATTTCTGGGATGTTTGATTTCAGCTCATGAAACATGGGACCAAAACTGTGCATGTTGCTTTTATATTTTTGTTCAGTGTATATATACACACACACACACACAGTGTACAACACATTAGGAACCCCTGCTCTTTCCATGACATAGACAACAGACATATCAACTGGTTAGACAATCATTATTTAGGCTGCCTGTTGCTTCAATGTCTCGCTCTCTCCCAAACAACGGCCCCCTTGCATTTGCACACATACAGGGATGCACAGCACACACCATAACTTTTCATGACCGTACCAGCCCAGTTGTCTTACAAACAATTTGCTATAACTGGGCAAATAACTCACTATCACAGAATATCAAGAAATGTGCACACGTGGCTATACGCAGCTCTGTGCTTTGATCTCAAATACGCATTTCGCAGGTGATTGAAAGATCATCCGTGCCTGTAAATGCAATAATTCTACTCCGATGCCCTCTGCAGAAACAAGAGAGAAAAAACATCTGGAGAATCTTCATCTTTGATCCAATTCTGAATGGAGAAATTGTTTAATATTGTGATTGTTGGGTGATTTTGTTGTTGCTTATTCATTCGGACAACTTAAATCTATATTATGCTTGTACGAATAAAAAATAAATCCTGTCCTGGACAAGCTTTAATCAATCAAATGTATTTATAAAGCACTTAATGTTGAGCCCTGCTTCATAGAACCCTTGGTAAATGGTGGTAACTAACCTTTTCTGAGTCAAGATCACTTTCGCAGTCAAAAAGCAAGCCGAGATCTACAGTTAAAATGTAAAACAACTTAACAAAAAAAACTGGTTTGTGTAGTAGGTTAAATACATTATCACAGCATAAAAGGAAAGGGGAATAGCGAGTCTGCTGTTCAACTGAAATGTGTCTTCTGCCTTTAACCCAACCCCTCTGAATCAGAGAGATGCAGGGGGGCCATAATCGACATCCACGTCTTCAGCGACTGGGGAACAGTGGGTTAACTGCATTGCTCAGGGGCAGAACACGGCTTAATGAGATCAAGGAGATTCCAACCTATTTTCACCTACACAAAAAGACAGCCAAAAGTTTGTTGAATTCCCAATGTGTTATCAAATCAAACTTTAAATGCACTTTAAATATAGTTGGATTTGATACTATTCTTTAACTTTTATTTTTGGTTGAGATGGAGATGTGAATTTATTATTAACTTGTAGTTTCCATTTGAAACCTTAGGCACAAAAAGGTGTGGTATATGGCTAATATATCACGACTAAAGGCTGTTCTCTGCACAACGCAACGGGAAGTGCCTGGATACAGCCCTTAGCTGTGGTATATTGGCCATTTACCACAAAACCCAGGAGGTTCCTTATTGCTATTATAAACTGATTCCAACATAGCATACTGTCTGATATACTGTACCACGACTTTCATCCAATCAGCATTCAGGGATCGAACCACCAGGTTTATAATTCTAGTTGAATCCTGGGCAGAATTTAAACAATAGCTGTTGAAACAATAGCTGTTGATGACTTCCCAAATGCTATATAGGCCTAAATAGCATCATTAATGATAAACTGTATGTGAACACCCCTTCAAATTAGTGGATTTGGCTATTTCAGCCACACCGTTGCTGACATGTGTATAAAATTGAACACACAGCCATGCAATCTCCATAGACAAACATTGGCAGTAGAATGGCCGTACTGAAGAGCTCAGTGATGTTGCACCGTCATAGGATGCCACTTTCCAACAAGTCAGTTCGTCACATTTCTGCCCTGCTAGAGCTGCCCGGTCAACTGTAAGTGCTGTTATTGTGAAGTGGAAACGTCTAGGAGCAACAGCTTCTCAGCCGCAAAGTGGTAGGCAACACAAGCTCACAGAACGGGACCGCGGAGTGCTGAAGCCCATAGCGTGTAAAAATTGTCTGTCCTCAATTGAAACACTCACTGCCAAGTTCCAAACTGCCTCTGGAAGCAACGTCGGGAGCTTCAAGAAATGGGTTTCCATGGCCACGCAGCCGCACACAAGCCTAAGATCACCATGCGCAATGCCAAGTGTCAGCCAGAGTGGTGTAAAGCTTGCCGCCATTGGACTCTGGAGCAGTGGAAACGCGTTCTCTGGAGTGATGAATCACGCTTCACCATCTGAGAGTCCAAAGGACAAATCTGAGTTTGGCAGATGCCAGGAGAACGCTACTATCCCAAATGTATAGTGCCAACTGTGAAGTTTGGTGAAGGAGGAATAATGGTCTGGGGCTGTTTATCATGGTTCGGGCTAGGCCCCTTAGTTCCAGTGAAGGGAAATCTTAACACGACAGCATACAATGACTTTCTAGATGATTCTGTGCTTCCAACTTTGTGGCAACAGTTTGGAGAAGGCCCTTTCCTGTTCCAGCATGAAAATGCCCCCGAGCACAAAGCAAGGTCCATACAGAAATGGTTTGTCAAGGTCGATCTGGAATAACTTGACTGGCCTGCACAGAGCCCTGACCTCAACCCCATCGAACACCTTTGGGATGAATTGGAACGCAGTCTGCGAGCCAGGCCTCATCGCCCAACATCAGTCCCCGCAGGAAAGTTCCAACGTCAAGAGGAAAGCCTTCCCAGAAGAGTGGAGGCTGTTAAAGGAGTCAACTCTATATTACTGCCCATGATTTTTAGAAGGAGGTGTAGTGTATATGATTGACAAATTATGGTTACATTTCCTTTGCTCTGTTGAACCTGCCCTTTGGAATAACTTCGATAGCAATAGCAAGTCTATGAAGTGGAGATTTATCTACAATCATTCTCAAAAATCTAATTTCAGGACAGCACATTGGTGAGAGTGACAATTATCAAAGCTAAGCAGGGCTGGGATTGGTTAAAACCCTGGATAGGAGAATGAAGGGATAGCTGACAGATCAACTCTCCAGTAGGTGCTGCCCAGCCTAGTTTTTTTCTTGATAGTGGATAATACGTTGGAATCTGACGTTGTTACAAAAGGTAAAAATTCAACATACAAGGTTTGTCTATGTTGAAAATTGGTTACCATGGTGACGCAATCCTGTGGCCGAAATTTTACCCTCAAAACAGCAGCTGAGTACTTTTTTCAAATCCAATGCATTTTCCACGTATATTCCACGTCACAATACGTTGACAAATTACATTGAAACAACGTTGATTTAACCAGTTTGAGTCCAGTGGGGACTGTCTGTTGAAGAAAACAGTGGCGGAATAATCTTGCCACTGTGCACAGGAACAGGGTGGATTTAGTGGTAGAATAGTGATTCCTTGAGCAGCCCTTTTCTCCTTGGCTATCCTGAGGGAACGCTGTGAATGTTTCCTCAGTCAACTATCACCTGCTACCCGCAGTCAGTCCCCTTTTCCTGCACCGACCTGAACACAGAGGGTGTGTAAAGTGTTCAGATATTCGTGTGTGCCCAGACAATACCAGCATTCATCCAGGCACTAGTGCTGAGTGATTAACAGAAATGTCATATTTTTTCTGTTATTAAACATCTAATAGACTGAAATCGGTTCAATGACTTGAATTGCATTTAGTTTCGCGAGCCCGGCGCTCCGTTTCTCTAGAGCGAAATGAAATCAATCACGGGGGAAATCAAGTCAAGAACTATGTGGGACACTGGGCAGAAGGGAGTTGGATATTTCATTGAGCAAATATTCAACCTAGTTCAGCGCAGAAACGTGGTATGATAGAGGAATGTACACAACGACAAGAGGGATAGAAACAGTCGTAAAAGTATTCCATATCTACTTTGAAGAACTAGTCAAATGATTCTCAGACAGCTCTGCAGCATACTTAAGCAGGATAGGATGAGTACTTAGCAAAATAGGATGAGTACTTAGCAAAATAGGATGAGTAAAGACTGCACAGTATGGGGAGCACATACAGTGCACTCGGAAAGTATTCAGACCCCTTGACTTTTTCCACATTTTGTTCCGTGACAGCCTTATTCTAAAACGGATTAAAACATTTCTCATCAGTCTCCACACAATACCTCATAACGACAAAGTGAAAACAGGTTTTTAGAAATGTTTGAACATTCATTTTTAAAAATTGTAAATGTTTTTCCAGAAGTATTCAGACCCTTTGCTATGAGACTCAAAACTGAATTCAAGTGCATCCTGTTTCCATTGATCATCTTTGAGATGCTTCTACAACTTGATTGGGGTCCACCGATGCTAAATTCAATAAATTGGAAATGATTTGGAAAGGCACACATTTAGAAGACGCACTTATTCAGAGCAAATTACATGACCCAGCAATCTTTCAGTTACTGTCCCAATGCTCTTAATCACTAGGCTACCTGCCCCCTCACACCCACTTACCCCCAACTCTCAGATCTTTGCCTTACCTTCCCACTTCTTATCCTGACCTCACCCCTCTGAAAGAAACATGATTCCCCCTCTCCTTCACCCATTTCACATACGCAAGGTGCATTTGAGCATTAGAATGTGGCAGGACTAGCAAAGAAATAAGGCACTCCCTGTCTGGCTCCCTGGCTGGATGTACTGGCTGGCTGGCTGGATGGCTGTATGTACTGGCTGGATGGCTGTACTGTCTAGCTGTATGTACTGGCTGGCTGGCTGGATGGCTGTATGTACTGGCTGGATGGCTGTACTGTCTAGCTGAATGTACTGGTTGGCTGGCTGGATGGCTGTATGTACTGGCTGGATGGCTGTACTGTCTAGCTGTATGTACTGGTTGGCTGGCTGGATGGCTGTATGTATTGGCTGGATGGCTGTACTGTCTAGCTGTATGTACTGGTTGGCTGGCTGGATGGCTGTATGTACTGGCTGGATGGCTGTACTGTCTAGCTGTATGTACTGGTTGGCTGGCTGGATGGCTGTATGTATTGGCTGGATGGCTGTACTGTCTAGCTGTATGTACTGGTTGGCTGGCTGGATGGCTGTATGTACTGGCTGGATGGCTGTACTGTCTAGCTGTATGTACTGGTTGGCTGGCTGGATGGCTGTATGTACTGGCTGGCTGGATGGCTGGATGTACTGGCTGGCTGGCTGGATGGCTGTATGTACTGGCTGGCTGGCTGGATGGCTGTATGTACTGGCCGGCTTACTGGCTGGATGGCTGGATGTACTGGCTGGATGGCTGTATGTACTGGCTGGATGGCTGTATGTACTGGCTGGATGGCTGGATGGCAGTATGTACTGGCTGGCTGGCTGGCTGGATGTACTGGCTGGCTGGATGGCTGTACTGACTGGCTGTATGTACTGGCTGGATGGCTGGATTACTGGCTGGATGGATGGCTGTATGTACTGGCTGGATGGCTGTACTGTCTGGCTGTATGTACTGGCTGGCTGGCTGTATGTACTGGCTGGCTGGATGGCTGTATGTACTGGCTGGATGGCTGTATGTACTGGCTGGATGGCTGGATGTACTGGCTGGGTGGCTGTATGTACTGGCTGGATGGCTGCATGTACTGGCTGGATGGCTGTATGTACTAGCTGGATGGCTGTACTGGCAGGGTTATACAATTTACAGGATTCAGATGAGAACAGTAACAGATCAGTGCTTTTGTAAAAGTGTCCAAACATGAGGAAATCATAGTTGGCTTTAAAACAGACAAACATGTTGTTATATTGAGGGACAGGTCTGACAGGTCTGACAGACATGCAGCAAGACAGGTGTGTATAGACCGACCCACCCACCCACCCACCCACCCACCCACACACACACACACACACACACACACACACACACACACACACACACACACACACACACACACACACACGAGTCAGACACACACACACACACACACACACACACACACACACACAGACAGGTTGGACCAGCAGGTGTTTTCCTCAGGCTGGTGGGGTGACGGTGGTGGGGTGGTACAACCCACAGATTGACAGTGCATGTCGGAGCAAAAAACCAAGCCATGAGGTCGAAGGATTTGTCCGTAGAGCAACGAGACAGGACTGTGTCGAGGCACAGATCTGGGGAAAGATAACAAAAAATGTCTGCAATACTGAAGGTCCCCAAGAACACAGTGGCTTCCATCATTCTTATATGGAATAAGTTTGGAACCACCAAGACTCTTCCTGGAGCTGGCCGCCCAGCTAAACTGAGCAATCAGGGGAGAAGGGCCTTGGTCAGGGAAGTGACCAAGAACCCGATGGTCACTCTGACAGAGCTGTAGAGTTTCTCTGTGGAGATGGGAGAACCTTCCAGAAGGACAACCATCTCTGCAGCACTCCACCCATCAGGCCTTTATTGTAGAGCGGTCAGACGGAAGCCACTCCTCAGTAAAAAGGCAGGACAGCCCACTTGGAGTTTGCACCATACCTACAGTGAAGCATGGTGGTGGCAGCATCATGCTGTGGGGATGTTTTTCAGCGACAGGTACTGGGAGACTAGTCAGGATCGAGGGAAAGATTAACAGAGCAAAGTACATAGAGATCCTTGATGAAAACCTGCTCCAGAGGGCTTAGGACCTCAGACTGGGGCAAAGTCCAACAGGACAAAGACCCTAAGCACACAGCCAAGACAAAGCAGGAGTGGCTTCGGGACAAGTCTCTGAATGTCCTTGAGTGGCTCAGCCAGAGTCCGCACTGAACCCGATCGAACATCTCTGGAGAGACCTGAAAATAGCTGTGCAGCAGCACTCCCCATCCAACCTAATAGAGCATGACAGGATCTGCAGAGAATAATGGGAGAAACTCCCCAAATACAGGAGTGCCAAACTCGTAGTGTCATACCCAAGAAGGCTTGAGTACCAACAACCACGAGACGGCCTACAGGGAGGAGGTGAGGGCCCTCGGAGTGTGGTGTCTGGAAAATATCCTCACACTCAATGTCAACAAAACAAAGGAGATGATTGTGGACTTCAGGAAACAGTAGAGGGAGCACCCTCCTATCCACATCGACAGGACAGTGGTGGAGAAGGTGGAAAGTTTTAAGTTCCTTGGCGTACACATCACGGACAAACTGAAATGGTCCACCCACACAGGCAGCCTGGTGAAGAACCTCAGGAGAACCTCAACCTCAGGAGGCTGAAGAAATTCGGCTTGTCAACGAAATCACTCACAAACTTTTACAGATACACAATCGAGAGCATCCTGTCGGGCTGTACCACCGCCTGGTACGGCAACTGCTCCGCCCACACCCGTAAGGCTCTCCAGAGGGTAGTGAGGTCTGCACAATGCACACCGGGGGCTAACTACCTGCCCTCCAGGACACCTACACCACCCAATGTCACAGGAAGGCCATAAAGATCATCAAGGACAACAACCACCCGAGCCACTGCCTGTTCATCCCTCTATCATCCAGAAGGCGAGGTCAGTACAGGTGCATCAAAGCAGGGACCGAGAGACTGAAAAACAGCTTCTATCTCAAGGCCATCAGACTGTTAAACAGTCATCACTAACATTGAGTGGCTACTGCCAACATACTGACTCATCTCTAGCCACTTTAATAATGAATAAATGTGTCACTAGCCACTTTAAACAATGCCATTTTATATAATGTTTACATACCCTACATTACTCATCTCATATGTATATACTGTACTCTATACCATCTACTGCATCTTGCCTATGCCGTTTGGCCATCGCTCATTCATAAATTTATATGTACATATTCTTATTCATTCCTTTACACTTGTGTGTATCATGTAGTTGTTGTGAAATTGTTAGATTACTTGTTAGATATTACTGCATGGTCGGAACTAGAAGCACAAGCATTTCGCTACACTCGCATTAACATCTGCTAACCGTGTGTATGTGACAAATAAAATTGGATTTGATTTAATTTAACTCAAGGCTGTAATCGCTGCCAAAGGTGTTTCAACAAAGTACTGAGTAAAGGGTCTAAATACTTACATAAATGTGATTTCAGTTGTTTTTTTGCTTTTGCATTATTTATTTTTTTACTGTTTTTGCTTTGGCATTACGGGGTAGTGTGTTTAGATTGATGGGGGGGGGAAACGATTTCATCCATTTTAGAATAAGGCTGTAACATAACAAAATTGAGAAAAGGTGAAGGGGTCTGAATACTTTCTGAATGCTCTGTAGAAAGTGTGAGATGGTCTGGCTGGCTGACTGCTACTGCATTAGCAGAGATTAAATTATGACTTTAAGGAATACAAAATTATAAAGTAACGAAGTTATATAAAACGTTCACATTTTAAAGTGAGAACAAATCTTCAAAAGACCATCAGTTCATCCTCAAGGTCAAGGGTGACATTTGGCCATACAAGTCGCAGGCAGGGCTACCTCATCACCTGAGTGAGTTCAGCTCCACTACAACACAAAATAGACGCATTCTAGAATCTGTTAACTTCGCGATTACTCGAAAGAAAGCAAGTTACTGTTCATCTCTAAGGCATTCATAAATAAATAACAAAAACATATGACAAAGATATGAAAGAGGATTCTGCAACACTGGGTGTGATGCTGTCTAAGACAAAGGGAGGGTTGAATGAAGACATCTGCATTAGCTCTCCTCCACTAGAACTGAGTGATAGAAAACTGAATTAACTGTATTATCTGCTGAGTAGGCTACACTGCTCTCTGTATCTGATTTACAACATGGTACATCTCCCATTGATGCAGGATCTCAAGCCCCAGTGGTCCCGGGTTTGAAAATAGACCAAGCAATACATTGTGGGAGTCACAAAGGTCAGCGTAACTATCTGGTAACCACAGACGGTTTTCTGGTATTAATGTCGCCACATAATGGACTGCAGCCTAAATGAAGAACGTTCATATCCAGAGCCTAAGGGGTTACTATAGCAGAGGAATCAGACAAGCTGACATTCACTGCTGTGTCTGCTGCTGAACATACCCACTAGTTATGTACAAGGAACCATTGCAGGCAGATCAGGGTTGTGTTAGGTCGGGCATAACATAGCAATTTGAAAATGTTTTCTCCAGTTTGGTGTCTACTGAACACAACCCAGTTAGTAGCTCCCAGTTTGGTGTCTACTGAACACAACCCAGTTAGTAGCTCCCAGTTTGGTGTCTACTGAACACAACCCAGTTAGTAGCTCCCAGTTTGGTGTCTACTGAACACAACCCAGTTAGTAGCTCCCAGTCTGCCTTCGTTACGTGAGGCCATCTAGGGACAACCAACCAATCAAGCCCGTGTCCCTGTGACAGACGAAGCCAGGAATTTCACCCTTATACCCCTGCAGCCTGACATACAGACACAACAAGGTGAAGTCACCCAGCTGTCAATAACTCCCCAACTTGGAACCTCTCCTTAGCTGCTTCCAGCCACTTCCTCTTTCAGCATCAAGTTGTGCTAATTGTGCCCCTTAATAACAGGACACCAGGGAGATCGTTAGAAAACACAAACCACAGGACCAGCTAAAAACACAAAGTCATCATTACCTGGCTATCGATGAGACCTGGAACATTCAAGGGATAACTCTGCCACTGAAAAAGACTGTAAGGCTTTTTCAAATTCATTAGACCCATACACACACACACACACACACAAACCAATGTGTGCGAAAACACACATGATCCCGCACACATGCATACACATGTACACACGACCCGATAATCAGGCCATTTCATTTTCAACTTGACGTCTGTACATGGCTTGTTTCTATGGTGATGCACAAGGACTAACTTTCCAGGGGTTTTCAATTGCTCCCCTGTGTTCCATCTATGCAAATGAAGTAAGGCTTGAAATGGGCCACTTGCAAATGGTTCATTTATTTGAAAAACCTTACCCAGGTCCTCAATTCAAATCCTACTGGTACAATGTGCAAAGATACAAATTACACATTCAAACAATCTACATTTATTTGCAATATTGTGTGTCTATGTTTTGCCTACTTTATATTTATTGTGTCAAACGTATAAAGTATTCTCCTTGGGAAAGTAGCTCCAGTAAAGTCTTAGCCAACCAGAAAGTAGGTGGAATGAGAGAAAGAGCATGCTTGAGTGCCATCAACCTTGTTTGTCTCAGGGAAGATCTGTTAGACTCCTTGTATCCTCTCCTCATGGCCAGAGTCACCATTGTCCAGCACCCCTGGAGCCTTGCTCAACTGGCACAGCGACAGATTTATCACCTTGTCGGCTCTATGATTCAAACCAGCAACCTACCACCCTCATAACAATAACATGTTACAATAACATGTCCTGGTCTGGCTGGTTGAGCCTCAATCCATTCAGTCACTGAGGCAATCTCTTATTTCTACAACACACAGGGTTCTCTTCCAAGGGCCTGGTTAAACTAACCTGGGTGTGTAATAGCAATGGTTTATTCATATTTCATCGGGGGCTAGGTTTTTGTCGGCACTGGTTACTTCACCTATGAACCAGAAGGTAAGTGTGTGTGTTCCATCTCACAGGCTGTCTAGATGTGCTAACCACTGAGGCGCCACACACTCCCTCTCGGTCTCAGCAACCTTTAAGCACATATTCATATGCACAGCTTAACATGACTGAACCATTATAAATATAGCCTCCGCTCCGCAGCATATGGCAGTACAGTGTGTGAGGATTTGACACTGCATTTCATCAGGAAATGTGTAGCTAACTAGGCCACTATGAGATGGAAGTGCCGTACGCGTATATTCTGGTGTGAACTACATTGTAACGTATGTAATCATCATGATTACATTTAACTACCATTGTGTGATACTATTAGTTCTACTACAAATGTAATACTTCCTACTAATAATGTTAGTATAGTACTACTACTAATATTAGTGTACTACTACTACTAATAATAATAATAATAATCATACAACTACTAGCAGTGTTAGTGTCTACTAATGCCAGTGGCCACACCTTCAATTAATCTGTGATAAGGGAGTATTACAATATATGGGATTAACATCCCAGCCTGATCTCCAGTCTTTGACGCAGATGGAAAGCCTTGAAAGAGAGAAAGACATCCTGCCAGCCAGTACATACAGCTGTATGTACTGGCTGTTTTTCACAACAGGGCGCTTTCTCACACACTCCGGGCAAAGAGTATGTGAAACCCTCTAATAGATAAGCTTGGTGCCCGCTTCCACACACACAGACTTTGGCCCTGTGTGAATGATGTATTAGATATTGCAAATGAGGCCCACCGTCCAAGTATGAGAGCCAGCTGTAGAACCGCTTGTACGGAACAGGCTTTTGGAGGGCTAGCCAAAAACTGTTATCATTAACCTGTCTACATTTCACATTTACATTTGTAAGATGCTCTTCTTCAGAGCAAATTACATGAGCAATTAATTTTAAGTACCTTGCTCAAGGGCACATTGACACATTTTTCACCTAGTCAGCTCGGGGATATGAACCAGCAATCTTTCAGTTACTGGCCCAATGCTCTTAACCACTAGGCTACCTGCCCCCTCACACCCACTTACCCCCAACTCTCAGATCTTTGCCTTACCTTCCCACTTCTTATCCTGACCTCACCCCTCTGAAAGAAACATGATTCCCCCTCTCCCTCACCCATTTCACATACGCAAGGTGCATTTGAGCATTAGAATGTGGCAGGACTAGCAAAGAAATAAGGCACTCCCTGTCTGGCTCCCTGGCTGGATGTACTGGCTGGCTGGCTGGATGGCTGTATGTACTGGCTGGATGGCTGTATGTACTGGCTGGATGGCTGTACTGTCTAGCTGTATGTACTGGTTGGCTGGCTGGATGGCTGTATGTACTGGCTGGATGGCTGTACCGTCTAGCTGTATGTACTGGCTGGATGGATGGATGGCTGTATGTACTGGCTGGATGGCTGTACTGTCTAGCTGTATGTACTGGTTGGCTGGCTGGATGGCTGTATGTACTGGCTGGATGGCTGTACTGTCTAGCTGTATGTACTGGTTGGCTGGCTGGATGGCTGTATGTACTGGCTGGGTGGCTGTACTGTCTAGCTGTATGTACTGGTTGGCTGGCTGGCTGTATGTACTGGCTGGATGGCTGTACTGTCTAGCTGTATGTACTGGCTGGCTGGCTGGCTGGCTGTATGTACTGGCTGGATGGCTGTACTGTCTAGCTGTATGTACTGGTTGGCTGGCTGTATGTACTGGCTGGGTGGCTGTACTGTCTAGCTGTATGTACTGGTTGGCTGGCTGGATGGCTGTATGTACTGGCTGGCTGGATGGCTGTATGTACTGGCTGGATGGCTGTATGTACTGGCTGGATGGATGGCTGTATGTACTGTCTGGATGTATGTACTGGCTGACTGGCTGTATGTACTGGCTGGATGGCTGTATGTACTGGCTGGATGGCTGTATGTACTGGCTGCCTGGATGGCTGTATGTACTGGCTGGATGGCTGTATGTACTGGCTGCCTGGATGGCTGTATGTAATGTCTGGATGCCTGCATGTACTGGCTGGATGGCTGTATGTACTGGCTGGATGGCTGTATGTACTGGCTGGATGTCTGAATGTACTGGCTGGCTGGCTGGGTGTACTGGCTGGATGGCTGTATGTACTGGCTGGATGGCTGGATGTACTGGCTGGATGTACTGGCTGGATGGCTGTATATACTGGATGGATGGCTGTATGTACTGGCTGGATGGCTGTATGTACTGGCTGTATGGCTGTATGTACTGGCTGGATGGCTGTATATACTGGCTGGATGGCTGTATGTACTGGCTGGATGGCTGTATGTACTGGCTGGATGGCTGTATGTACTAGTTGGCTGGCTGGCTGTATGTACTGGCTGGATGTACTGGCTGGATGGCTGTATGTACTGGCTGGCTGGCTGGTTGTATGTACTGGCTGGATGGCTGTATGTACTGGCTGGATGGCTGTATGTACTCTCTGGATGCCTGCATGTACTGGCTGGATGGCTGTATGTACTGGCTGGATGGCTGTATGTACTGACTGGATGGCTGTATGTTCTGGCTGGATGGCTGTATATACTGGCTGGATGGCTGTATGTACTGGCTGGATGGCTGTATTTACTGGCTGGATGGCTGTATATACTGGATGGATGGCTGTATGTACTGGCTGGATGGCTGTATGTACTGGCTGGCTGGCTGGATGACTGTATTTACTGGCTGGATGGCTGTATGTACTGGCTGGATGGCTGTATGTACTGGCTGGATGGCTGTATGTACTGGCTGGCTGGCTGGCTGTATATACTGGCTGGATGGCTGTATGTACTGGCTGGATGGCTGTATGTACTGGCTGGCTGGCTGTATGTACTGGCTGGCTGGCTGGCTGTATGTACTGGCTGGCTGGCTGTATGTACTGGCTGGATGGCTGGATGTACTGGCTGGATGGCTGTATGTACTGGCTGGCTGGCTGGTTGTATGTACTGGCTGGATGGCTGTATGTACTGGCTGGCTGGCTGGCTGGATGTACTGGCTGGATGGCTGGATGTACTGGCTGGATGGCTGTATGTACTGGCTGGTTGGCTGTATGTACTGGCTGGGTGGCTGGATGTACTGGCTGGGTGGCTGGATGTACTGGCTGGGTGGCTGGATGTATTGGCTGGGTGGCTGGATGTACTGGCTGGGTGGCTGCATGTACTGGCTGGGTGGCTGCATGTACTGGCTGGGTGGCTGCATGTACTGGCTGGATGGCTGGATGTACTGGCTGGATGGCTGTATGTACTGGCTGGATGGCTGTATGTACTGGCTGGATGGCTGTATGTACTGGCGGGATGGCTGCATGTACTGGCTGGATGGCTGGATGTACTGGCTGGGTGGCTGCATGTACTGGCTGGGTGGCTGCATGTACTGGCTGGATGGCTGGATGTACTGGCTGGATGGCTGTATGTACTGGCTGTGTGGCTGCATGTACTGGCTGGGTGGCTGCATGTACTGGCTGGGTGGCTGCATGTACTGGCTGGGTGGCTGCATGTACTGGCTGGATGGCTGCATGTACTGGCTGGATGGCTGCATGTACTGGCTGGATGGCTGTATGTACTGGCTGTGTGGCTGCATGTACTGGCTGGATGGCTGTATGTACTGGCTGGATGGCTGGATGTACTGGCTGGATGGCTGCATGTACTGGCTGGATGGCTGGATGTACTAGCTGGATGGCTGCATGTACTGGCTGGATGGCTGCATGTACTGGCTGGATGGCTGGATGTACTGGCTGGATGGCTGTATGTACTGGCTGGATGGCTGTATGTACTGGCTGGATGGCTGCATGTACTGGCTGGATGGCTGCATGTACTGGCTGGATGGCTGTATGTACTGGCTGGATGGCTGTATGTACTGGCTGGATGGCTGTATGTACTGGCTGGATGGCTGCATGTACTGGCTGGATGGCTGGATGTACTGGCTGGATGTACTGGCTGGGTGGCTGCATGTACTGGCTGGGTGGCTGCATGTACTGGCTGGATGGCTGTATGTACTGGCTGGATGGCTGTATGTACTGGCTGTGTGGCTGCATGTACTGGCTGGGTGGCTGCATGTACTGGCTGGGTGGCTGCATGTACTGGCTGGGTGGCTGCATGTACTGGCTGGATGGCTGCATATACTGGCTGGATGGCTGCATGGCTGCATGTACTGGCTGGACGGCTGTATGTACTGGCTGTGTGGCTGCATGTACTGGCTGGATGGCTGTATGTACTGGCTGGATGGCTGGATGTACTGGCTGGATGGCTGCATGTACTGGCTGGATGGCTGTATGTACTAGCTGGATGGCTGTACTGGCAGGGTTATACAATTGCCAGGATTCAGATGAGAACAGTAACAGATCAGTGCTTTTGTAAAAGTGTCCAAACATGAGGAAATCATAGTTGGCTTTAAAACAGATAAACATGTTGTTATATTGAGGGACAGGACTGACAGTGAAGACAGACATGCAGCAAGACAGGTGTGTATAGACCGACCCACTCACTCACCCACCCACACCCACCCACACACACACACACATGGTTGGACCAGCAGGTGTTTTCCTCAGGCTGGTGGGGTGACGGTGGTGGGGTGGAACAACCCACAGATTTACTCTCATTCGCACAAGCTAATGACAATAAGTTAATGGGAGCCATTTGAGTACCTATAGTGCTAATGCTAGCTAGAGTGCTAACGTCCCATGATTTATGGATTTTAGTTAGGCTAAACTATAGCTGACCATGATAAGACACTAAAACTTTCATGTCCCCGAGGGGGATCTTGTACACACATTTAGCCGTTAGCTTAGCGAGAGCATAGTTTCCACGACCGATTCGTAAAAAAAATGAATATGAAAGTTTATGAACCGGAAATAATGGCTTGAGTCTAAATTTGAATTCAATTTTACAAACAACAAAAGCCAAGATACTTATTTGGGGAACAAAATAAAAAGCAACTCATTTCCACAAACATGTCTTCTCCAGGTCATGACCTCCTCTTTGACTTAACAAGACGGTCTGTAATTAACTAGAAAGGTTTCAGGGCTTCTGTTAGTGACACTGTCTGATCTTTGGCCTCACAAACCAACAACAACAATAGCTTCATCCTGCAACCAGTCAGACAGCTTGGTCCAAATCAGCCTAAGCAGCCCTTAATGAGGTTCTCTCTTAATGACAGGCCTTACATCTAGTTCCCTTTCTCCATCTCTCCCTCTGTGAAAACAGGCTCTATTAACGTCCTCAGAGGCCGAGACCTGGCCGTTAAACGTAAACACCACAGAATTATTATTATTATATATATTTTGTAAATGTCTTGAAAGGAGAAGACTCATAAATTGGATGCCTGCTGTCAGACCTGTTCCAATTAATGACCTGCACCTCTAGAGGCCAGCGCATGGAAACAGCACGGAACCCACAACCATCGCAGACACATTTTTAAACACACCGGCAGCAACGGGCTGGGACTGAGATGATGAAAGACTTGCAGTGATCTTCTCCCCATCCATCCTTTGTCCAATTAAATGTCAAAAGTAGAAGAGACCTGGTTAGTACGATCAGATCAATGTGGAGTTTCATCTTCAATGGACGGAGAGAGAAAATTGAGAATTTTGTGATCGACACAGAGCATTGTGTTCGTCTTGATGTGTTGTCCTGTTTGGTGTAACTGAGGAGCCAGTTAGATCTGACCTCTATATTCTGAATATCTGAAGACAAAGCAGCCAGTCGGTGCTCTCGTGTCCACAGGAACTTGCTTTGTTTCAAACAGCCATCTGCTCACCAGTAGTTCATTCATTAGCAAAATGAATGTCAATTACTTCAGGTTCAACCAACCAAAAATTCATCCAGTAATTCAATGAGTCACAGCTCCTCCAGGTGACAGTCTTACCAGGCAAAAGCAGCTGTGTGAGTGAAGATACAAGGAGAGCACTTAAGTCCTGTTTACTTACTCACCCAGCAGACTCTATTACCCAGGTTACAACAGCCATGTCAGAAAGCATCCAGTGGATGAAGTAGAGGGATGTGGTGCTGGTTGGAATTGCCTGAATTGCCTGTATTTGTCCAGCTTTTGTTCTTAACTTTCATTGAGAACATAGTTTGGAGGAGTTAGTGAAATATCATAATTAATACTTGAGCCCAGTGTTGGATGTGAGTAGGATTTGCTGCTTTACAAGTCCTCATTCCTCATTCCAATGGTACTTCCATGAGGCTGCATCGTCTAAAGTGGCTTCCTTTCCTCGTCACCTCTCCTCCATCTGCACTGATCTGAAACTACCTGACAGGTGTAAGCAAAATGGAGGAAGGAGGCACATAATTGGAAGGGCTCTTTGCATTGTCAACTCTTTCAGATCAGTACAGATGGTTAAATTAATCTGCCTGGACTATTCCTCTTCTTTGATACAATTACAGCCAACTACGCAGACACTGAACTCCCTTCCTGTTAGCATTGCCCCGTGCTACACAGAGCCCCCAGTGAAAACACACTAACAGACTCACCAGTAAAATATGATCATCTTCCCCTCTCCACACATCACCCCGTCGCCACAGAGCCTCTTACCCCCTTTACAGTTGTCCCACCACAATTAGTGGTAGGCCTCAGTAAGCCATCCTACTCTCCATCTCCTCTATTCTCTTCTTCCCCTGTCCTTCTCTATCCCTCCCCTTGTTGCTGATCCCTTCCTCTACTCCTCCCCATCTCCCCTCTGTGCTCTTCCCTCCACAAAGTCCTAGGAAAATGCTGGGCTGGGCAGGAGATAACACCTCCACATCTCTCCCTCTCCTCCTCTCCTCTTATTATCCCTCATCCTCTTCCTCCCGCTGTCCTCTCCTCTGAAACCTACAGTAGGATAAGGCTGAGGAGATTACTCTCTGTCTGTGAGACAGGTCTCATTACCTTTATCCACGAATTCTCTCTCTACATCCCTCTCCTCCTCCTCCCCCCACACCTCTCTCCATCTCACTCACTCTATCCCTCTCCATCTCTCTCTCTGATGGGTTTGATACATAGGACCATAGCTGTTGATACATTAGAACTGACACGTGCAGGGCCTTGAAAGCGTATGCATTGAATTGTTATCAGCAGTTTGAGAATATACAGTAGTTGGTGTCGGGGGAATTTACACCGAGTGGATAAAACATTAACACCGTACTAATATTGAGTTGGATTCACCTGGTCAGTCTATGTCATGTACATTTTATTTAGCTAGGCAAGTCAGTTAAGAACAAATCCTTATTTACAATGACGGCCTACACTGACCTAACCCAGACGACGCTGGGCCAATTGTGTGCCACCCTATGTGACTCCAAATCACAGCCGGTTGTGATACAGCCTGGAATCGAACCAGGGTGTCTGTAGTGATGCCTCAAGCACTGAGATGCAGTGCCTTAGACCGCTGCACCACTCATGAGCCCCAAGAGCAGATGTCCCTACACTTTGTCTTATTTATGACTGATAGGATTGAGAAGATTGCTCTGACAAATATACATATATTGTAAAATATACAAAAAATGTGCTCAAATGAGGAAAAAAAAACAAGGTACAAATAGTATAAGAGAATGTTGTGAACTTCCTCTTTAAAGGGATATAAGACTATGTTGTGTCTTAGTGTCTAACCAAGTGTTGATAATGTACTGTACAGCTAAGCCAGTCATCAGAACAAAATTGAATCAGAGTCTTGCCCTTGGTCTGAGAAGAGCACTCGGGCTTACAAAATATTTTTAATTCAAGGCTCATTTATTAATTTTAAATCTCCCACCAGGGAAAATAAACCTGTTTTCTTCAGACAGAATCTGCATGTTTTCCCCAACAGTGAAACAAAAAAGCACAAGAAAATAAAAAGAATAGAGAGAACAGATTGGGTATTTCCTGGGGCAGAGTACATCCCAAATGGTACTCTATTCCTTTAGTAAAAAAGTAGTGCAATATAAAGGGAATAGGGTGCCATTTGGGATGCACACTGCCCCAGGAAATACCCTGCTCCTCTCCATTCTGCCCCAGGAGAGGAGCGAGGCAGAGAACAGAGAAGACTGATGCTTCAGCTAACAATTCATTAAGGGTCGGATGGCAGATGAAGCCTCGAAGCCAGACGTCGGAGAAAAAGAACTAGGCTACCGTTGGGGCCATTTCATTTTACATCTCGTCTTGTCCATCCAAAACACACAGAGAATCCCTGCAATTATGCCAGACGGAGGTCATTGCCTTCAGTGGCGAGACGATGGACCGTATTCCACAGCTTTAAGGCGCCATGTTATGGCCAGTGTAAACCTGGCCACTGGAGAGGCTGCAGGGAGACTCCTGAGAGAGGGCTGGCTCGGCTGGCCGGGAGGGATTGCACCATATTTCAGGAGTTTCCATCCAGAGACACATGCAGGAGTAACCACATGCGCGAATGGGGGCACACACACACTGAGGAAGATCCCCTCTTCCTCCTACAGAGCCCCGGCAGCCATATTTGTTTATGTCACAAACAGAGAACCGGGCTCTGGTGGGGTTTCTGCTGAGGGAGCTAGCTTTTTGTTGTTGTGGGAGCTAGTTTGGACTGGGCTGAACCAACAATGCATTCTGGGATTGCCTGGATGTCTGCGGGGGCTGGACGAGACATGACATGGTGTCCGGGGCGAGGGGGTGTGAGGGGGGATTCACTGCCCCCGAAGTCAGCACTACAACACACAAGGCTCAGCTCAGTCTGCCTTGTTACAGTGGGGCTCAACATCTGAATCAGCTCTCCTCTCCTCCACTGAATCAACTCTCCTCCACTGAATCAGCTCTCCTATCCTCCACTGAATCAGCTCTCCTCTCCTCCAACGAATCAGCTCTCCTCCACTGAATCAGCTCTCTTCTCCTCTACTGAATCAGCTCTCCTCCACTAAATCAGCTCTCCTCCAATGAATCAGCTCTCCTCCAATGAATTAGCTCACCTCTCCTCCAATGAATCAGATCTCCTCTCCTAAATCAGTGCTCCTCTCCTCCACTGAATCAGCTCTACTCTCCTCCACTCTGCTGCTACTCCTCTGCTCCCACTGTGAATGTATGCTTCAGCCTAGTGCCTTAGGGATGAAGGGAGGGAGGTGGGGGAGACTGCTCCTCCCACTGTGGATATACACTTCAACAGCACAATCACATTGCTGTGAGGCTTAAGCTAAATCTATCTGGACACAGTTCTCTGAGTGTTTACAGGGCACAACATCAAAGCTTTATAATGCCTCTTCATAATGCGTTAATAATATAGTCACAGCAGCTTTATAATGCTTTAATAATATAGTCACAGCAGCTTTATAATGCTTTAATAATATAGTCACAGCAGCTTTATAATGCTTTAATAATATAGTCACAGCAGCTTTATAATGCTTTAATAATATAGTCACAGCAGTTTTATAATGCTTTAATAATATAGTCACAGCAGCTTCATAATGCTTTAATAATATAGTCACAGCAGCTTTATGCCTCTTCATAATGCTTTAATAATATAGTCACAGCAGTTTTATAATGCTTTAATAATATAGTCACAGCAGCTTTATAATGCTTTAATAATATAGTCACAGCAGCTTTATAATGCCTCTTCATAATGCTTTAATAATATAGTCACAGCAGTTTTATAATGCTTTAATAATATAGTCACAGCAGCTTTATAATGCTTTAATAATATAGTCAAAGCAGCTTTATAATGCTTTAATAATATAGTCACAGCAGCTTTATAATGCCTCTTCATAATGCTTTAATAATATAGTCACAGCAGCTTTATAATGTCTCTTCATAATGCTTTAATAATATAGTCACAGCAGTTTTATAATGCTTTAATAATATAGTCACAGCAGCTTTATAATGCTTTAATAATATAGTCACAGCAGCTTTATAATGCTTTAATAATATAGTCACAGCAGCTTTATAATGCCTCTTCATAATGCTTTAATAATATAGTCACAGCAGTTTTATAATGCCTCTTCATAATGCTTTAATAATATAGTCACAGCAGTTTTATAATGCTTTAATAATATAGTCACAGCAGCTTCATAATGCTTTAATAATATAGTCACAGCAGCTTTATAATGCCTCTTCATAATGCTTTAATAATATAGTCACAACAGTTTTATAATGCTTTAATAATATAGTCACAGCAGCTTTATAATGCTTTAATAATATAGTCACAGCAGCTTTATAATGCTTTAATAATATAGTCACAGCAGCTTTATAATGCTTTAATAATATAGTCACAGCAGCTTTATAATGCCTCTTCATAATGCTTTAATAATATAGTCACAGCAGCTTTATAATGCCTCCTCATAATGCTTTAATAATAGTCACAGCAGCTTTATAATGCCTCTTCATAATGCTTTAATAATATAGTCACAGCAGCTTTATAATGCTTTAATAATATAGTCACAGCAGCTTTATAATGCTTTAATAATATAGTCACAGCAACTTTATAATGTCTCTTCTTAATGCTTTAATAATATAGTCACAGCAGTTTTATAATGCCTCTTCATAACGCTTTAATAATATAGTCACAGCAGCTTTATAATATCTCTTCATAATGCTTTAATAATATAGTCACAGCAGCTTTATAATGCCTCTTCATAATGCTTTAATAATATAGTCACAGCAGCTTTATAATGCCTCTTTATAATGCTTTAATAATATAGTCACAGCAGCTTTATAATATCTCTTCATAATGCTTTAATAATATAGTCACAGCAGCTTTATAATGCCTCTTCATAATGCTTTAATAATATAGTCACAGCAGTTTTATAATGCTTTAATAATATAGTCACAGCAGCTTTATAATGCTTTAATAATATAGTCACAGCAGCTTTATAATATCTCTTCATAATGCTTTAATAATATAGTCACAGCAGCTTTATAATGCCTCTTCATAATGCTTTAATAATATAGTCACAGCAGCTTTATAATGCCTCTTCATAATGCTTTAATAATATAGTCACAGCAGTTTTATAATGCTTTAATAATATAGTCACAGCAGTTTTATAATGCTTTAATAATATAGTCACAGCAGCTTTATAATGCTTTAATAATATAGTCACAGCAGCTTTATAATGCTTTAATAATATAGTCACAGCAGCTTTATAATGCTTTAATAATATAGTCACAGCAGCTTTATAATGCCTCCTCATAATGCTTTAATAATATAGTCACAGCAGCTTTATAATGCCTCTTCATAATGCTTTAATAATATAGTCACAGCAGCTTTATAATGCCTCTTCATAATGCTTTAATAATATAGTCACAGCAGCTTTATAATGCTTTAATAATATAGTCACAGCAGCTTTATAATGCCTCTTCATAATGCTTTAATAATATAGTCACAGCAGTTTTATAATGCCTCTTCATAATGCTTTAATAATATAGTCACAGCAGCTTTATAATGCCTCTTCATAATGCTTTAATAATATAGTCACAGCAGCTTTATAATGCCTCTTCATAATGCTTTAATAATATAGTCACAGCAGTTTTATAATGCTTTAATAATATAGTCACAGCAGCTTCATAATGCTTTAATAATATAGTCACAGCAGCTTTATGCCTCTTCATAATGCTTTAATAATATAGTCACAGCAGTTTTATAATGCTTTAATAATATAGTCACAGCAGCTTTATAATGCTTTAATAATATAGTCACAGCAGCTTTATAATGCCTCTTCATAATGCTTTAATAATATAGTCACAGCAGTTTTATAATGCTTTAATAATATAGTCACAGCAGCTTTATAATGCTTTAATAATATAGTCACAGCAGCTTTATAATGCTTTAATAATATAGTCACAGCAGCTTTATAATGCCTCTTCATAATGCTTTAATAATATAGTCACAGCAGCTTTATAATGTCTCTTCATAATGCTTTAATAATATAGTCACAGCAGTTTTATAATGCTTTAATAATATAGTCACAGCAGCTTTATAATGCTTTAATAATATAGTCACAGCAGCTTTATAATGCTTTAATAATATAGTCACAGCAGCTTTATAATGCCTCTTCATAATGCTTTAATAATATAGTCACAGCAGTTTTATAATGCCTCTTCATAATGCTTTAATAATATAGTCACAGCAGTTTTATAATGCTTTAATAATATAGTCACAGCAGCTTCATAATGCTTTAATAATATAGTCACAGCAGCTTTATAATGCCTCTTCATAATGCTTTAATAATATAGTCACAACAGTTTTATAATGCTTTAATAATATAGTCACAGCAGCTTTATAATGCTTTAATAATATAGTCACAGCAGCTTTATAATGCTTTAATAATATAGTCACAGCAGCTTTATAATGCTTTAATAATATAGTCACAGCAGCTTTATAATGCCTCTTCATAATGCTTTAATAATATAGTCACAGCAGCTTTATAATGCCTCCTCATAATGCTTTAATAATAGTCACAGCAGCTTTATAATGCCTCTTCATAATGCTTTAATAATATAGTCACAGCAGCTTTATAATGCTTTAATAATATAGTCACAGCAGCTTTATAATGCTTTAATAATATAGTCACAGCAACTTTATAATGTCTCTTCTTAATGCTTTAATAATATAGTCACAGCAGTTTTATAATGCCTCTTCATAACGCTTTAATAATATAGTCACAGCAGCTTTATAATATCTCTTCATAATGCTTTAATAATATAGTCACAGCAGCTTTATAATGCCTCTTCATAATGCTTTAATAATATAGTCACAGCAGCTTTATAATGCCTCTTTATAATGCTTTAATAATATAGTCACAGCAGCTTTATAATATCTCTTCATAATGCTTTAATAATATAGTCACAGCAGCTTTATAATGCCTCTTCATAATGCTTTAATAATATAGTCACAGCAGTTTTATAATGCTTTAATAATATAGTCACAGCAGCTTTATAATGCTTTAATAATATAGTCACAGCAGCTTTATAATATCTCTTCATAATGCTTTAATAATATAGTCACAGCAGCTTTATAATGCCTCTTCATAATGCTTTAATAATATAGTCACAGCAGCTTTATAATGCCTCTTCATAATGCTTTAATAATATAGTCACAGCAGTTTTATAATGCTTTAATAATATAGTCACAGCAGTTTTATAATGCTTTAATAATATAGTCACAGCAGCTTTATAATGCTTTAATAATATAGTCACAGCAGCTTTATAATGCTTTAATAATATAGTCACAGCAGCTTTATAATGCTTTAATAATATAGTCACAGCAGCTTTATAATGCCTCCTCATAATGCTTTAATAATATAGTCACAGCAGCTTTATAATGCCTCTTCATAATGCTTTAATAATATAGTCACAGCAGCTTTATAATGCCTCTTCATAATGCTTTAATATATAGTCACAGCAGCTTTATAATGCTTTAATAATATAGTCACAGCAGCTTTATAATGCCTCTTCATAATGCTTTAATAATATAGTCACAGCAGTTTTATAATGCCTCTTCATAATGCTTTAATAATATAGTCACAGCAGCTTTATAATGCCTCTTCATAATGCTTTAATAATATAGTCACAGCAGCTTTATAATGCCTCTTCATAATGCTTTAATAATATAGTCACAGCAGCTTTATAATGCTTTAATAATATAGTCACAGCAGCTTTATAATGCTTTAATAATATAGTCACAGCAGCTTTATAATGCTTTAATAATATAGTCACAGCAGCTTTATAATGCTTTAATAATATAGTCACAGCAGCTTTATAATGCCTCTTCATAATGCTTTAATAATATAGTCACAGCAGCTTTATAATGCCTCTTCATAATGCTTTAATAATATAGTCACAGCAGCTTTATAATGCTTTAATAATATAGTCACAGCAGCTTTATAATGCCTCTTCATAATGCTTTAATAATATAGTCACAGCAGCTTTATAATGCTTTAATAATATAGTCACAGCAGCTTTATAATGCTTTAATAATATAGTCACAGCAGCTTTATAATGCTTTAATAATATAGCCACAGCAGCTTTATAATATCTCTTCATAATGCTATAATAATATAGTCACAGCAGCTTTATAATGCCTCTTCATAATGCTTTAATAATATAGTCACAGCAGCTTTATAATGCTTTAATAATATAGTCGCAGCAGCTTTATAATGCTTTAATAATATAGTCGCAGCAGCTTTATAATGCTTTAATAATATATTCACAGCAGCTTTATAATGCCTCTTCATAATGCTTTAATAATATAGTCACAGCAGCTTTATAATGCTTTAATAATATAGTCACAGCAGCTTTATAATGCCTCTTCATAATGCTTTAATAAATATAGTCACAGCAGTTTTATAATGCTTTAATAATATAGTCACAGCAGCTTTATAATGCTTTAATAATATAGCCACAGCAGCATTATAATATCTCTTCATAGCGCTTTAATAATATAGTCACAGCAGCTTTATAATGCCTCTTCATAATGCTTTAATAATATCGTCACAGCAGCTTTATAATGCCTCCTCATAATGCTTTAATAATATAGTCACAGCAGCTTTATGCCTCTTCATAATGCTTTAATAATATAGTCACAGCAGCTTTATAATGCTTTAATAATATAGTCACAGCAGCTTTATAATGCCTCTTCATAATGCTTTAATAATAGTCACAGCAGCTTTATAATGCCTCTTCATAATGCTTTAATAACAGTCACAGCAGCTTTTGCATAGTGCTTGGGTTATATACACAATCACCAAAATAGAAGTATTATAAACATGCTTATAATGCAGTATGTAGAGGATTACTGTGGTCACTCTGCAGACAGAACAGCTGAGTTGTAGGAAGTACCCCTCACTCCATGTGAAGGACAGCAGATTCCTGATCATGGTTTCTATATGAGATCAAACCGGTGTTTCAGTCAAACACATAGATCACCATTTACAGCGTGTCCCTGTTAAATGCGTTAAAAGCGTGTTGCCCTGCCCAGGCACAACCTGTTCTCTCGCCCTGCCCAGGCACAACCTGCTCTCTCGCCCTGCCCAGGCACAACCTGCTCTCTCGCCCTGCCCAGGCACAACCTGCTCTCTCACCCTGCCCAGGCACAACCTGCTCTCTCACCCTGCCCAGGCACAACCTGCTCTCTCGCCATGCCCAGGCACAACCTGCTCTCTCGCCCTGCCCAGGCACAACCTGCTCTCTCGCCATGCCCAGGCACAACCTGCTCTCTCGCCCTGCCCAGGCACAACCTGCTCTCTCGCCATGCCCAGGCACAACCTGCTCTCTCGCCCTGCCCAGGCACAACCTGCTCTCTCGCCCTGCCCAGGCACAACCTGCTCTCTCGCCATGCCCAGGCACAACCTGCTCTCTCGCCCTGCCCAGGCACAACCTGCTCTCTCGCCATGCCCAGGCACAACCTGCTCTCTCGCCCTGCCCAGGCACAACCTGCTCTCTCGCCCTGCCCAGGCACAACCTGCTCTCTCGCCATGCCCAGGCACAACCTGCTCTCTCGCCCTGCCCAGGCACAACCTGCTCTCTCGCCCTGCCCAGGCACAACCTGCTCTCTCGCCCTGCCCAGGCACAACCTGCTCTCTCGCCCTGCCCAGGCACAACCTGCTCTCTCGCCCTGCCCAGGCACAACCTGGTCTTTATGTCTAGAGCCATTATAATGTGTATTTGTCTCCACCTGCTCTTGTGTTTTGTGTGGGGTTTATTGTACCTTTTCTTGCCCTGCCCAGCCTCGGTTGGTTTCCAGACCTAAATCTAGTAGACCTCCAGTAATCTAGAAGTCTTTAACCCTATGCTGGTGGCAGCTAAGTAACCTCCAGTAATCTAGAAGCCTTTAATCCTATGCTGGAGGCAGCTAAGTAACCTCCAGTAATCTAGAATCTAGAAGCCTTTAACCCTATGCTGGTGGCAGCTAAGTAATCTCCAGTAATCTAGAGGCCTTTAACCCTATGCTGGTGGTAGCTAAGTAACCTCCAGTAATCTAGAAGCCTTTAGCCCTTTGCTGGTGGCAGCTAAATAACCTCCAGTAATCTAGAAGCCTTCAGCCCTATGCTGGTGGCAGCTAAGTAACCTCCAGTAATCTAGAAGCCTTTAATCCTATGCTGGTGGCAGCTAAGTAACCTCCAGTAATCTAGAATCTAGAAGCCTTTAACCCTATGCTGGAGGCAGCTAAGTAACCTCCAGTAATCTAGAGGCATTTAACCCTATGCTGGTGGTAGCTAAGTAACCTCCAGTAATCTAGAAGCCTTTAACCCTATGCTGGTGGCAGCTAAGTAACCTCCAGTAATCTAGAATCCTTTAACCCTATGCTGGTGGCAGCTAAGTAACCTCCAGTAATCTAGAAGCCTTTAGCCCTTTGCTGGTGGCAGCTAAGTAACGTCCAGTAATCTAGAAGCCTTTAGCCCTTTGCTGGTGGCAGCTAAGTAACCTCCAGTAATCTAGAAGCCTTTAGCCCTTTGATGGTGGCAACTAAGTAACCTCCAGTAATCTAGAAGCCTTCAGCCCGTTGCTGGTGGCAGCTAAGTAACCTCCAGTAATCTAGAATCTAGAAGCCTTTAACCCTATGCTGGTGGCAGCTAAGTAACCTCCAGTAATCTAGAAGCCTTCAACCCTATGCTGGTGGTAGCTAAGTAACCTCCAGTAATCTAGAAGCCTTCAACCCTATGCTAGTGGCAGCTAAGTAACCTCCAGTAATCTAGAAGCCTTCAGCCCTATGCTGGTGGCAGCTAAGTAACCTCCAGTAATCTAGAAGCCTTCAACCCTATGCTGGTGGTAGCTAAGTAACCTCCAGTAATCTAGAAGCCTTCAGCCCTATGCTGGTGGTAGCTAAGTAACCTCCAGTAATCTAGAAGCCTTCAACCCTATGCTGGTGGTAGCTAAGTAACCTCCAGTAATCTAGAAGCCTTCAGCCCTATGCTGGTGGTAGCTAAGTAACCTCCAGTAATCTAGAAGCCTTCAGCCCTATGCTGGTGGCAGCTAAGTAACCTCCAGTAATCTAGAAGCCTTCAACCCTATGCTGGTGGTAGCTAAGTAACCTCCAGTAATCTAGAAGCCTTCAACCCTATGCTGATGGTAGCTAAGTAACCTCCATCTTTAAGCTTCTCTCACTCTTCAAACGCAGCAGTGAGGAAATCCACATGGCTAATCCCCTGGTTTTATAGGCTCTTCTTCAACAGGCTTGGTAGACAGTGAAGGTTTACTGTAAGCATGTTGTCTTCTCCCTCCAAAAGCTAATTGATCAATGCAGGGGTAAGTGCTCTTTAGTGTTCACCATCACACCCATTTATCGAAATAAAAGCCTCGCACACTTTCTCTCTCAGTGTGAGAATCAACCGCTGGGGAGGATGAGTTCATGAGATCATGGTGGACAAGCGTCGCTCTCAGGAATGAGCAGTCCATCCCTGCCTGGCTGTCTCCTAGCAACAGTGACCTGGCAAGCAGACAGTAGTTGTAAGGTAGGGGGAGAGGAGGGGACAAACACACTCACAGAGAGAGACAGAGAGAGAGAGAGACAGAGAAAGCTGATGTGTGTTTATATCAGCTGAAGAGAAATGCAGCTAGTCTTAGCTTGCATAGCTGGACCCAGTGCACAGTAAAAGTAACACGAATGTATAACTTCTCCACCTTCGAATGTGAATGATATACATGCTGTGTAACACAGATTCACATACCAGTACATAACAAAAAACTCAAGTATTTAAATGTGATTTGTTTATATGAAGCACAAAAATGATCATTTTTTAAAATTAAAATACGTATTTCTAAAAGAGACATTTTCAAAGTGCTTCTTTCATAAGTAAGTTATGACGTGTATAATGTGGCATCATCATCTCTCCTGGCCTTGGTGTTTGATTCAGACCAAACAGACTGGCCTTCAGCTCAGACGTGCCTGGCTAGGCTGGCCAAAAGCAACATCTGGCATCCCTAATTACACAGACTTCTCCCCCGAAAACAAAATCAGCTCCAATATACAAATCCCCAGACCCCCATATAAAGAACACTACTGCTCATCAGGGCCGGATGAATACAGGGGTTTACAGGGGCTGAAGCCCCTGGGCCCAAGCCAGTAAAGGGCCAAAGAGGCAGAAAAAGTTTTTTTTTACTTTTATAATATTGTTTTTGAAAAACACACAGCCACAGGAGCCCACTCTCAATGTTCAAAATACAACAGCAGCAATATACGTCTAGGCTCTGAAGAAATAGACTCCAATTAAGCCCTCGTTGATTGTAAAGTTCAATTGAAAAGGCACTCACACACCTGAGCTATCTTTTTTGCAGGTGCAACAGCCGGATAAGATGAGGAAAAAGAAGAAGGTGTAACGGCGTTCTTCTTTTGTTGAAAGAGAGTCGGACCGAAATGCAGCGTGTAAGTTACTCATGTTTATTTAGTGAAGACAAACGAACGAACTAAACACGAATAACTAATAAATACAAAAATAACAAACAGAACGTGAAACCAATTACAGCCTGACTGGTGCACACTACACAGAGACAGGAACAATCACCCACGAAATGCAAAGCGAAATCAGGCTACCTAAATACGGTTACCAATCAGCGACAACGAGAATCACCTGACTCTGATTGAGAACCGCCTCAGGCAGCCAACCTATTTAACACACACACACCCCTAATCAACTACAATCCCAAACACTACAAACCCCAATACGAAAATACAATACATAATAAACCCATGTCACACCCTGGTCTGACTAACTAATAAACTAAAACACAAAATACTAAGACCAAGGCGTGACAGAAGGAACCCGCACACTGCTCTTGATCATATCACTGATCTTTAATAAGATTTACGTATCAGCCTCACGGTTCGTCAGAGCTTTTGTGAGTTTTTTAAATTAGCACCCTTGTGTAGGCCTAGCCACACCCACATCCATTCCACAAGTGGAAAGGGGTTGGAGGCGAAGGAACATATGCGTACATAAAACTTAAACACGTCGGTAAAACCACAATGAGAACATCAACCTACCAAGCAAGTTGGGTACAGTGTAAGAAAAACAGAGTCATCTGAAATAGGGGCATAATTCATATTCACATTAACAACATAGCATACAGTTGAAGTCGGAAGTTTACATACACCTTAGCCAAATGCATTTAAAACTCAGTTTTTCACAATTCCGTACCCTTAATCCTAGTAAAAATGTTCTTAGGTCAGTTAGGATGACCACTTTATTTTAAGAATGTGAAATATCAGAATGATAGTAGAGAGAATGATTTATTTCAGCTTATATTTCTTTCATCACATTCCCAGTGGGTCAGAAGTTCACATACACTCAATTAGTATTTGGTAGCATTGCCTTTAAATTGTTTAACTTGGGTCAAACGTTTTGGGTAGCCTTCCACAAGCTTCCCACAATAAGTTGGGTGAATTTTGGCCCATTTCTCCTGACAGAGCTGGTGTAACTGAGTCAGGTTTGTGGGCCTCCTTGCTTGCACACGCTTTTTCAGTTCTGCCCACACATTTTCTATATTCTTGAGGTCAGGGCTTTGTGATGGCCACTCCAATACCTTGACTGTGTTGTCCTTAAGCCATTTTGACCAAGTATGCTTGGGGTCATTGTCCATTTGGAAGAGCCATTTGAGACCAAGCTTTAACTTCCTGACTGATGTCTTGAGATGTTGCTTCAATATATCCACATAATTTTCCTCCCTCATGATGTCATCTAATTTGTGAAGTACACCAGTCCCTCCTGCAGCAAAGCAAATTGCTCCAAAGGAAGAACCAGACTTGTGAAGGTCTACAATTTCTTTTCTGAGGTCTTGGCTGATTTCTTTTGATTTTCCCATGATGTCAAGCAAAGAGGCACTGAGTTTGAAGGTAGGCCTTGAAACACATCCACAGGTACACCTCCAATTGACACAAATGATGTCAATTAGCCTATGAGAAGCTTCTAAAGCCATGACATAATTTTCTGGAATTTTCCAAGCTGTTTAAAGGCACAGTCAACTTAGTGTATATAAACTTCTGACCCACTGGAATTGTGATACAGTGAATGATAAGTTAAGTAATCTGTCTGTAAACAATTGCTGGAAAAATGACTTGTGTCATGCAAAGTAGATGTCCTAACCGTCTTGCCAAAACGATAGTTTGTTAACAAGAAATTTGTGGAGTGGTTGAAAAACGAGTTTTAATGACTCCAACCTAAGTGTATGTAAACTTCTGACTTCAACTGTACATAGGCATTTCCTTATAAAGACCTTTTGGAAATAATGTATGGAGGGTGAAAATCTCAAAACATTCGGTCTGATTTTCTTTTGTGGCTGGCAGTTGGCATGTACCAATTCATTGTGTAAATAAAACATGCCAGTGTTTAACTAACATATTCTTCTCAATTGTACATGTTTTGCATGACTCGTTATGGCGTTATAACTACATAATGTACTTATGTAATGTTTTGTCAGCCATCTTTGCTGAAGTCACCAGGGACGCTGGTCCGCGTCAAATTCGTCATTGGAACCACTCGTTATGACTGGTCATATCAAAACCTTGCTCTAACTCCCCCTTGTGGTGGTCTGGAGCAATGAAGCCATGACGCTGGGTACCTCTACTTCCCGCGGTACAAGCTCACAACTTTTAAAGGAGGAACCACTGTAACTACCTAAATAAAGGAAACACCAACATCAAGTGTCTTAATCGGGTGATAGGCCACCACGAGCCAGAACAGCTGCAATGTGCCTTGGCACAGATTCTACAAATGCACCCCACACCATAACATATACTTTGTATCGCTCATTTACTCAAGTGTTTTCTTTGTTTAGGCAGTTACTGGTATGCATGGGTACACGAGCAATGGCTGCCAGTCCTGACTTGAATGGAAATGGCCATCTATAGATAATATTGCTATGGTTGGATGTGGTTGTCAGTTTGCCTTTTGTAAATTTCAAAGCTTGTGATTTCTTAAACCAGCCCTACTGATCATCCCTCAGACCCCCATCTACACTACAGATCATCAGTAGTGTAGACGAAGGGTCTGGGGGGGGGGATGATCAGTAGTGTAGATATAGGTCTGGGGGATGATCAGTAGTGTGGACGGAAGTCTGGGGGATGATCAGTAGTGCAGATACAGGTCTGGGGGATGTTCAGCATAATCATTACACAGGTGCACCTTGTGCTGGGGGCAATAAAAGGCCACTTTAAAATGTGCAGTTTTGTCACACAACACAATGCCACAGATGTCTCAAGTTGAGGGAGTGTTCAATTGGCATGCTGACTTCAGGAATGTCCACCAGTTGTTGCTAGAGAATTATATGTTAATTTCTCTACCATAAGTGGCCTCCAACGTCGTTTTAGAGAATTTGGCAGTACGTCCAACCTGCCTCACAACCAACCGTAGACCATGTGTAACCACTCCAGCCCAGGACCTCCACATCTGATTTCTTCACCTGCGGGATCGTCTGAAAGGGGTGGGGGTGATGCTGAGGAGGGGGGAATTCTGACTGGATGGGCCTGGCTGCCCAGTGGGTAGGCCTGGCTGCCAAGTGGGTAGGACCATGCCCTCCAAGGCCCACCCATGGCGGCAACCCTGAGCCATCATGTGAAATACATAAATTAGGGCCTAATGAATTTATGTAATTTGACTGATATCCTTATATTTCCTTAACTGTAAAATCTGAAATTGTTGATTGTTTCATTTGTGTTCAATATACATTACTACACTATTACAACATTACTACACTATTACTAAACTACCCACATACCATATTATATTACACTATTACGATAATAGTACTACGCTACATCACTATAATACACTATAATACTATTACTACATCACTTTTCTACACCACTAGATTACAACATCACACTAACACATTACTAAACTATTACATTACTACAGTACTACACTTAAATTACTACCTTAGTACATTACTATACTATAGTATTACTGTATTACTGCACTGCACTATTACTACACTACTACACTATTATACAATTACATGAATACTATATTAATATACTACTACAACTACATTACTACACTGCTACCCTAGTACAACATTACTACACTATTACTAAATAGCACTACTACACTACTATGATACTACTATAATACTACGACATGACTATAATAGTAAACTATTGTGACATTACTATACTACACCATAATATTGTGAGATTACTATACTACTACACTATTACAACATGACTACACAACAGACTTCTCCTTCCCCGGTATCTGGGTAAAAGTTGAAGGTGCACTAGAAGGACATTCTAAAAATGCAGGTGTTACACACTCTACCCTCCAGCCTGGACTTTGCAAGACTGATCCTACTGCAGTGAAGCTGTGATGTCACCCAACCCCGGCATCAACAGCCCTGTCCCAGGGAAATGTCAGAGTCAGGGATAGAGCCAGGGAAATGTCAGAGTCAGGGATAGAGCCAGGGAAATGTCAGAGTCAGGGATAGAGCCGGGGAAATGTCAGAGTCAGGGATAGAGCCAGGGAAATGTCAGAGTCAGGGATAGAGCCAGGGAAGTTTCAGTGGCAGGGATAGAGCCAGGGAAGTTTCAGTGGCAGGGATCGAGCCGGGGAAATGTCAGAGTCAGGGATAGAGCCGGGGAAATGTCAGAGTCAGGGATAGAGCCGGGGAAATGTCAGAGTCAGGGATAGAGCCGGGGAAATGTCAGAGTCAGGGATAGAGCCGGGGAAATGTCAGAGTCAGGGATAGAGCCGGGAAATGTCAGAGTCAGGGATAGAGCCGGGAAATGTCAGAGTCAGGGATAGAGCCGGGAAATGTCAGAGTCAGGGATAGAGCCGGGGAAATGTCAGAGTCAGGGATAGAGCCGGGGAAATGTCAGAGTCAGGGATAGAGCCGGGGAAATGTCAGAGTCAGGGATAGAGCCGGGGAAATGTCAGAGTCAGGGATAGAGCCGGGGAAATGTCAGAGTCAGGTATAGAGCCGGGGAAATGTCAGAGTCAGGTATAGAGCCGGGGAAATGTCAGAGTCAGGTATAGAGCCGGGGAAATGTCAGAGTCAGGGATAGAGCCGGGGAAATGTCAGAGTCAGGGATAGAGCCGGGGAAATGTCAGAGTCAGGGATAGAGCCAGGGAAGTTTCAGTGGCAGGGATAGAGCCAGGGAAGTTTCAGTGGCAGGGATCGAGCCGGGGAAATGTCAGAGTCAGGGATAGAGCCGGGAAATGTCAGAGTCAGGGATAGAGCCGGGAAATGTCAGAGTCAGGGATAGAGCCGGGAAATGTCAGAGTCAGGGATAGAGCCGGGGAAATGTCAGAGTCAGGGATAGAGCCGGAGAAATGTCAGAGTCAGGGATAGAGCCGGGGAAATGTCAGAGTCAGGGATAGAGCCGGGGAAATGTCAGAGTCAGGGATAGAGCCAGGGAAGTTTCAATGGCAGGGATCGAGCTGGGACAGGGACTCTTAAGATCTCTCTTAAGATTCACATTTAGATTTAATATGATAATTACACGTGGCTGATAATTAAGTGTGGACGACCCTAGCCTTGGCAACTGCAGTAGGAACACTTCCTAAGGTGTTAACTATCTTGGGACTGTGGATAGGGTGTCACCAGAAGGTTGAGACACGATTTAGGTGTGAGTCCTTGTCAGTCTGAGCGTGGCTTACTTACATTCCTGTAGCAGAAGTTTGGTTTCAATCTAGGGCTGTATTACCGCCACACCAGCGGTCGCAAGTCATGACTGCAGTCATATTCCACAGGACGGTTTCGTCATGGTAACTCTGCTTCTTCAAGCTCAGATGCTGCTGATGGCCCTAAGGAGTCTACCAAAGCTGCTAGCTGCCTGGTACTCAGCACTCTATTGTCTCTCTAAATCACTCGGACAATGCAAAAGTTACCGAAATTCAAATCAAAACACTTAATGAGAGCCATGAGCTCATCTTGCGCAACATTTGAGAAAAGAGTTGATGGCCTCCGTTAAAAAAATGAAATTCACACATATATTTTTGAATATTTCAAAAGACAGGATTAAATTAAGAATAGTCTGATGGGTGACAATATTATCTTATCACTTGTGAATGATGTATTATTACATGTGAATGACACCCAGCATGCGCAGTAAGGCAAGAAAGAGCACAACTTGTGACTTTTTCAAATTATAGTCTCACAGGAAAAGGTTTGTAATCACAACTTAAGCGCCAAAATAACTTCTTAAAATTAAACACACAAATCGCTTTACAACCAGTGTAGAGCCTAACTGGCCTACATAGACATAGACAACGTGAGTTCAAGTTCAGAGAAGATCATTTTCACCAAACAAAATGTGCCTTTATGATCAAGCCTTACATGTATAATAGCATTTGCGGTCACATAGAATATTTGTGCTTATATCCTACTGCCGTGTGCGCATTGCTGTGCTTATAATGTGAAGAAATAGCCTAATAGTTTATCAACATTCTGATCTGTTATGTCAGCCTCATAATTTTTAAAATGTTTGATGCAAGTGGCTGTATTCATTTTGGATCTATCTGAATATTTAGTTCTCACACAGAAGGACAATTTGACCAATAGAATAGGTAAACTTTTGTACTATGGGGGACAGTAGATTGACATAGGCTAGTACTTGAGGTCATTATGCCTTAACTTATTAGCTGACAAAAAGTAAATGTGGACAGTTCTAATATCTTCAATCTGCTCCTTGGAATTCAATAAGGACACGTGCAGTTGAAGCTACTTCGGAGTTGTGATACCTGCGAGGAAGACCTGGTCACATTATGGGCATTGGCTAATAAGAATTGAGATATCTGAGAGAGCCATGTGTGTGAAGTGCTTCGGGGGCACAGCGATTGGCAGCGAGCAGAAGGGAATTATAATTATTATATTCAGCCTAAGGGCACAACGGCCACTGGCCGCAAAAGGCAAAGATTGTTTAGGGTGCATTATGGCCACACAAGGGGGATGTCGCCGTGCAATTCAAGGCGCCCCTCCCCACGTTATCAAGTGCTTGTCAAAGTGTGAATGAGAAACTGATGAAGTGTGTACAGCCTGCGCAACAAACAAAGCAGAGCCCATGCCTTTCATTTAACTTTTTTCAAATCCTCATTAGAGTTCCATCATGCAGCCCTACAATGTATCAATAAAATGATTTATTGTGATGGTGTCGGCTATATTAAAATGCATGATGTTCAAAAAGGTCTGTATCAGTGGCTTGTAGACGGTATGTGTAAGCCAGGAGATAGTAAATATATGTTAATTAACGTTCAATTACCATGAGACCGGCAGTTATTTGCTTGACAATCACCGGCTGACAAAATGCCATAACCGCCACAGCCCTGGTTGAATCTAAGAGAAAACATGGAGTATCCATTTCCACAGTACATGGTGACAGTTTGGTTTCCTCGACTACATTTATTACATTGCTACAAGTGAATGGAATAATATACGAAGAGAGTCAGTGAAATGTAAATAGCTTGCACAATGAATTTCTACAGTATTGCCTGTTAATCGATAACAATGGACAAACACACACAGATGATGAAGCCACAGAGACAGTCAGAGGGTAACTAGAGACGCTGGCTCGACTCACTAACTCCATGACGGAAAATATCCAGGGGACCTAGAGTGGCCCAAACTGACAGCCACTAATTCAATCATGTACGTTTCACTTGCAACTAAGCTGCCTTCAAATACCTAGCGCCTATTTAAAACCGTGCTCAACAATGACAGGATGGGAAGACTCTGGCGTGCCTGAAAAAACATTACGCAGAAGGAGAGTAACCAGACACTGCAAGGGCCTAGTGCTGTGGGTTATGAGTCCTACTGGTATGATTGTGTGCTCCATCGGTCAGAGTCCACACATGACTGTGAAAGCTCCCTCGCTCCCCCTCCCACTCTCTCAAAAGGAAAACAGAGGACAAAAAACAAGAGATCACTGTGGATGGATGAGTGTGGGGAGGGATGCACAGTGAAAGAAAGGTTTATTTGTATTTTTTCCCCTTAAACAGAATATGCTGGTCCTCTCAAATCTACAGCTGTTGTTTACTAAGTGGTGGGATTTACCAGGAGACAACAGAGCCGTCCCAAATCCCACTCTATTCCCTATGCAGTGCATGGGTTCAGGTCAAAAGTAGTGCACTACATAGGGAATAGGGTGCCATTCGGGACATATCCAATAACAGATCAGGTGTTTCTTCTGGGAAGTCCAGTGGGGCATGGGTCTATAGTAGTTAACCAGAATGATCAGGTGTTTCTTCTGGGAAGTCCAGTGGGGCATGGGTCTATAGTAGTTACCCAGAATGATCAGGTGTTTCTTCTGGGAAGTCCAGTGGGGCATGGGTCTATAGTAGTTACCCAGAATGATCAGGTGTTTCTTCTGGGAAGCCCAGTGGGGCATGGGTCTATAGTAGTTACCCAGAATGATCAGGTGTTTCTTCTGGGAAGTCCAGTGGGGCATGGGTCTATAGTAGTTACCCAGAATGATCAGGTGTTTCTTCTGGGAAGTCCAGTGGGGCATGGGTCTATAGTAGTTACCCAGAATGATCAGGTGTTTCTTCTGGGAAGCCCAGTGGGGCATGGGTCTATAGTAGTTACCCAGAATGATCAGGTGTTTCTTCTGGGAAGCCCAGTGGGGCATGGGTCTATAGTAGTTACCCAGAATGATCAGGTGTTTCTTCTGGGAAGCCCAGTGGGGCATGGGTCTATAGTAGTTACCCAGAATGATCAGGTGTTTCTTCTGGGAAGCCCAGTGGGGCATGGGTCTATAGTAGTTACCCAGAATGATCAGGTGTTTCTTCTGGGAAGTCCAGTGGGGCATGGGTCTATAGTAGTTACCCAGAATGATCAGGTGTTTCTTCTGGGAAGCCCAGTGGGGCATGGGTCTATAGTAGTTACCCAGAATGATCAGGTGTTTCTTCTGGGAAGTCCAGTGGGGCATGGGTCTATAGTAGTTACCCAGAATGATCAGGTGTTTCTTCTGGGAAGCCCAGTGGGGCATGGGTCTATAGTAGTTACCCAGAATGATCAGGTGTTTCTTCTGGGAAGTCCAGTGGGGCATGGGTCTATAGTAGTTACCCAGAATGATCAGGTGTTTCTTCTGGGAAGCCCAGTGGGGCATGGGTCTATAGTAGTTACCCAGAATGATCAGGTGTTTCTTCTGGGAAGTCCAGTGGGGCATGGGTCTATAGTAGTTACCCAGAATGATCAGGTGTTTCTTCTGGGAAGCCCAGTGGGGCATGGGTCTATAGTAGTTACCCAGAATGATCAGGTGTTTCTTCTGGGAAGTCCAGTGGGGCATGGGTCTATAGTAGTTACCCAGAATGATCAGGTGTTTCTTCTGGGAAGTCCAGTGGGGCATGGGTCTATAGTAGTTAACCAGAATGATCAGGTGTTTCTTCTGGGAAGTCCAGTGGGGCATGGGTCTATAGTAGTTACCCAGAATGATCAGGTGTTTCTTCTGGGAAGTCCAGTGGGGCATGGGTCTATAGTAGTTACCCAGAATGATCAGGTGTTTCTTCTGGGAAGCCCAGTGGGGCATGGGTCTATAGTAGTTACCCAGAATGATCAGGTGTTTCTTCTGGGAAGCCCAGTGGGGCATGGGTCTATAGTAGTTACCCAGAATGATCAGGTGTTTCTTCTGGGAAGTCCAGTGGGGCATGGGTCTATAGTAGTTAACCAGAATGATCAGGTGTTTCTTCTGGGAAGTCCAGTGGGGCATGGGTCTATAGTAGTTACCCAGAATGATCAGGTGTTTCTTCTGGGAAGTCCAGTGGGGCATGGGTCTATAGTAGTTACCCAGAATGATCAGGTGTTTCTTCTGGGAAGCCCAGTGGGGCATGGGTCTATAGTAGTTACCCAGAATGATCAGGTGTTTCTTCTGGGAAGCCCAGTGGGGCATGGGTCTATAGTAGTTACCCAGAATGATCAGGTGTTTCTTCTGGGAAGTCCAGTGGGGCATGGGTCTATAGTAGTTACCCAGAATGATCAGGTGTTTCTTCTGGGAAGTCCAGTGGGGCATGGGTCTATAGTAGTTACCCAGAATGATCAGGTGTTTCTTCTGGGAAGCCCAGTGGGGCATGGGTCTATAGTAGTTACCCAGAATGATCAGGTGTTTCTTCTGGGAAGTCCAGTGGGGCATGGGTCTATAGTAGTTACCCAGAATGATCAGGTGTTTCTTCTGGGAAGCCCAGTGGGGCATGGGTCTATAGTAGTTACCCAGAATGATCAGGTGTTTCTTCTGGGAAGTCCAGTGGGGCATGGGTCTATAGTAGTTACCCAGAATGATCAGGTGTTTCTTCTGGGAAGCCCAGTGGGGCATGGGTCTATAGTAGTTACCCAGAATGATCAGGTGTTTCTTCTGGGAAGTCCAGTGGGGCATGGGTCTATAGTAGTTACCCAGAATGATCAGGTGTTTCTTCTGGGAAGCCCAGTGGGGCATGGGTCTATAGTAGTTACCCAGAATGATCAGGTGTTTCTTCTGGGAAGCCCAGTGGGGCATGGGTCTATAGTAGTTACCCAGAATGATCAGGTGTTTCTTCTGGGAAGCCCAGTGGGGCATGGGTCTATAGTAGTTACCCAGAATGATCAGGTGTTTCTTCTGGGAAGCCCAGTGGGGCATGGGTCTATAGTAGTTACCCAGAATGATCAGGTGTTTCTTCTGGGAAGCCCAGTGGGGCATGGGTCTATAGTAGTTACCCAGAATGATCAGGTGTTTCTTCTGGGAAGCCCAGTGGGGCATGGGTCTATAGTAGTTACCCAGAATGATCAGGTGTTTCTTCTGGGAAGCCCAGTGGGGCATGGGTCTATAGTAGTTACCCAGAATGATCAGGTGTTTCTTCTGGGAAGCCCAGTGGGGCATGGGTCTATAGTAGTTACCCAGAATGATCAGGTGTTTCTTCTGGGAAGTCCAGTGGGGCATGGGTCTATAGTAGTTACCCAGAATGATCAGGTGTTTCTTCTGGGAAGCCCAGTGGGGCATGGGTCTATAGTAGTTACCCAGAATGATCAGGTGTTTCTTCTGGGAAGCCCAGTGGGGCATGGGTCTATAGTAGTTACCCAGAATGATCAGGTGTTTCTTCTGGGAAGTCCAGTGGGGCATGGGTCTATAGTAGTTACCCAGAATGATCAGGTGTTTCTTCTGGGAAGCCCAGTGGGGCATGGGTCTATAGTAGTTACCCAGAATGATCAGGTGTTTCTTCTGGGAAGCCCAGTGGGGCATGGGTCTATAGTAGTTACCCAGAATGATCAGGTGTTTCTTCTGGGAAGTCCAGTGGGGCTTTAGTACAGAACATACCCAGGATGAGAGGCATAGTGGGACGGTAAGCTAAGGTAAAGTCCGCAAAGGGAGACACACACGGATGCATGCAGATACTCACAAATACATAGGAACATACACAGTCTCACACACAAAACACACCAGGCACATTGTGCCAACCCCAGCAGCTTGGAACAGAAGGTCGTATGCTTACAGAGTTAGTGTCCAGCAAAGGCTCAAATTCAACAGTTGTGGTGTACATACTAAAATACTGTACTTTCAGTAACACACAGTGGTGGGAAAAGTACTGAAATTGTCATACTTGAGTAAAAGTACAGATACTTGAGTAAAAGTCTAAAAGTATTTGGATCTAAATATACTTAAGTATCAAAAGTAAAAGTATAAATATTTTCAAATTCCTTATATTAACTTAAGGATCTGACCCTTTTTCAAAATTTTCACCTAAAATGACATACCCAAATTGAACTGCCTGTAGCTCAGGACCTGAAGCAAGGATATGCATATTCTTGATACCATTTGAAAGGAAGCACTTTGAAGTTTGTGTAAATGTGAAATTAATGTAGGAGAATATAACACATTAGACCTGGTAAAAGATAAAACAATGAAAAAAACATGATTATTTTTGTTTGCTCTACATCATTTTTGAAATGCAAGAGAAAGGCCATAATGTATTATTTAAGGTTAGGTGAAAGTTTGATTTTGGCCACTAGATGGCAGCAGTGAATGTGCAAAGTTTTAAGCTGATCCAATGAACCATTGTATTATTAAGCAAAGTAGACAGCATAATTTTCTTGTTTTTAAAATCTACGTATAGCCAGGGGCACACTCAGACAATTTTCAAACGATGCATTTGTGTTTAGTGAGTCCGTTAGATCAGAGGAAGTAGGGATGACCAGGGATGTTCTCTTGATAAGTGCGTGAATTGGACCATTTTCTGATCCTGCTAAGCATTCAAAATGTAACGGGTACTTTGGGCATCAAGTAAAATGTAAGAAGTAAAAAGTACATTATTTTCTTTAGGAATGTAGTGGAGTAAAAGTACAAGTTGTCAAAAATATAAATAGTAAGGTAAAGTACAGATACCCCCCAAAAACGACTTAAGTAGTACTTTAAAGTATTTCTACTTAAGTACATTACGCCACTGAATGCACACACACCTATCAACAGGCAGAGGAAGACCAAGGGATGTTACTGCTATAAAACACACAGTACGAAGATCAGAGCCACCTCCCTCCCTCCCTGTCTCTTCTGTCTCCCTGCCTGTTTCCCTGTCTGTCTGTCTCCCTGCCTGTTTTCCTGCCTGCCTGACTGCGTCTCCCTGTGTCTCCCTGCCTGCGACTCCCTGCCTGCCTGTCTGCGTCTCCCTGCCTGCGTCTCCTTGCCTGCCTGTCTCTCTGCCTGTTTCCCTGTCATTGGTTATTCCACCTGTAGTGCTAGAGCACCACTACTGTTTCTACTAGAACATTCTCCAGCTCAGACGCACACATTCATTTATCATATTTAAGTGTAAACATTTGTCTATTGTGTAAACAGAAACAGATATCCTCTAAAATGTACATTCTTACTTGTGTAAACGATTGCAAAGTCAATTTATTCATAACCATTTAAACATGCAATATGTGGGGATAAAATGCCTTGAGGTGAATCAGCTCATTTCCAAGAGTCGCAAGTCAAAAGCAGCTATAGTGCAAATACAGTGCCTTCGGAAAGTATTCAGACCCCTTGACATATTTCACATTTTGTTACATTACAGCTTTATTCTAAAATGGATTAAATCGGTTTTCCCCCCTCAATCTACACACATTAACAAAGCAAAACGTTTTTGCAAATTCATGTTTTTTTTAATTAAAAAAAGAAAATATCACATTTACATAAGTATTCAGACTCATTACTCAGTACTTTGTTGAAGCACCTTCGGCAGTGATTACACCCTCTGGTATTCTTGGATATGATGCTACAAGCTTGGCACACCTGTTTTGGGGGAGTTTCTCCCATTCTGCTCTGTAGATCCTCTCAAGCTCTATCAGGTTGGATAGGGAGCGTTGCTGCACAGCTATTTTCAGGTCTCTCCAGAGAAGTTCAATTGGGTTCAAGTCCGGGCTCTGGCTGGGCCACTCAAGGACATTCAAAGACTTGTCCAGAACCACCCTTGCGTTGTATTGGCTGAGTACTTAGGGTCATTGTCCCGCTGGAAGGTGAACCTTTGCCCCAGTCTGATGTCCTGAGAACTCTGGAGCAGGTTTTCATCAAGGATCTCTCTGTACTTTTCTCCGTTCCTCTTCCCCTCGATCCTGACTAGTCTCCCAGTACCTGCCACTGAAAAACATCACCACAGCATGATGCTGCCACCACCATGCTTCACTGTAGGGATGGTGCTAGGTTTCCTCCAGACGTGACACTTGGCATTCAGGCCAAAGAGTTTGATCTTGGTTTCATCAGACCAGAGAATCTTGTTTGTCATGGTCTGAGAGTCCTTTAGGTGCCTTTTGGCAAACTCCAAGTGGGCTGTCATGTGCCTTTTACTGAGGAGTGGCTTCCATCTGGCCACTCTACCATAAAATGCCTGATTGTTGGAGTGCTGCAGAGATGTTTGCCTTATCTCCACAGAGGAATTTTGGAGCTCTGTCAGAGTGACCACCTCCCTGACCAAGGCCCTTCTCCCCCGATTGCTCAGTTTGGCTGGGCGGCCAGCTCTAGGAAGAGTCTTGGTGGTTCCAAACTTCTTCCATTTAAGAATGATGGAGACCACTGTGTTCTTGGGGACCTTCAATGCTGCAGACATTTTTTGGTACCCTTCCCCAAATCTGTCCCTCAACACAACCCTGTCTCAGAGCTCTACGGACAATTCCTTCGACCTGATGGCTTGGTTTTTGCTCTGACATGCACTGTCATTGTGGGACCTTATATAGAGAGGTGTGTGCCTTTCCAAATCATGTCAAATCAATAGAATTTATCACAGGTGGACTCCAATCAAGTTGTAGGAACATCTCAAGGACGATCAATGGAAACAGGATGCACCTGAGCTGAATTTCGAGTCCCATAGCAAAGGGTCTGAATACTTGTGGAAATAAGGTCTTTCAGTTTGACTTTTAATCTATTTTAGAATAAGGCTGTTACAAAATGTGGAAAAGTCAAAGTGTCTGAATACTTTCCCGAAGGCACTGTATAATACTAAGCAAAAACAATTGATATAATCATTAAGATGCTAAGTTAGCATCATCAGAAAGGCTGTGCAGTAGGACTGTTGTAGAATGAACACAAAATTAACATAGAAAAGGTCCCAATCATCTCAGGTAGTAGGATTAATGCTACATGCCATACTATCACTTAAGCCTAAGGTCAAAGGGGAGGACCTTTTTAGACTCCACAGCAGAGAAAAATGCATAGGTATCTATTCATTGAATAAAAATAGAGAAATCCTACTGCATTAAGAATATCCCTCTGTTATACACACTGCTTTTAAAACAAGCACATTTTCCACGTATTGCGTGGTTTAATATTGCCTGAGTTGATGTTGAGAGCAGAAAGAGCAAGCTCAAGCTAGCTGATGTGTGTTTCTAAAGAACAGATAAGAGACAGAAAGTGTCTGACTCAGTGGTAATAGGCATGTCAAAATAACAAATGCAATTTATCTCCGAACACAAACATCTCAGAGTGGAGAATGAAAACAGTCAGCCATGATCCTATCAACCACCAAGGATCAGCCATCAACAGTCAAGGATCAGCCAAGGATCAGCCATCAACAGCCAAGGATCAGCAATCAACAGCCAAGGATCAGCAATCAACAGCCAAGGATCAGCCATCAACAGCCAAGGATCAGCAATCAACAGCCAAGGATCAGCAATCAACAGCCAAGGATCAGCCATCAACAGCCAAGGATCAGCCATCAACAGCCAAGGATCAGCAATCAACAGCCAAGGATCAGCCATCAACAGCCAAGGATCAGCTATCAACAACAATGGGCGACACCGCATGAAACTTCCTCTCGATAGAAGCAAATAAGGCTTATCTTATTTGACCAGCTGTCTGTTTTCTGGAGAGCAAAGCAGAGATGGGTTACACCGTCCTCTCATGGGGTCAGTGAATGATAAGGGTTACACCGTCCTCTCGTGGGGACAGTGAATGATAAGGGTTACACCGTCCTCTCATGGGGTCAGTGAATGATAAGGGTTACACCGTCCTCTCATGGGGTCAGTGAATGATAAGGGTTACACCGTCCTCTCATGGGGTCAGTGAATGATAAGGGTTACACCGTCCTCTCATGGGGTCAGTGAATGATAAGGGTTACACCATCCTCTCGTGGGGACAGTGAATGATAAGGGTTACACCGTCCTCTCATGGGGACAGTGAATGATAAGGGTTACACCGTCCTCTCATGGGGTCAGTGAATGATAAGGGTTACACCGTCCTCTCGTGGGGACAGTGAATGATAAGGGTTACACCATCCTCTCGTGGGGACAGTGAATGATAAGGGTTACACCGTCCTCTCGTGGGGACAGTGAATGATAAGGGTTACACCGTCCTCTCGTGGGGACAGTGAATGATAAGGGTTACACCGTCCTCTCGTGGGGACAGTGAATGATAGGGATTACACCATCCTCTTATGGGGACATCACTACCAACCCCAGCCTAGGGACAAACACACACAGGTAGAAGTGGGAGAGAGAGTGCATTAATAGCATCATGTAATTTAGTATAACATAACAATGACCGGAGGTGGCACACACACACCTTCTCTTCTTGGAACACAGATCAGATTCTCTGAAATGGTGTTTGTCTGCCCCAGGCCTCACGGTGTCTCTAGGTTTGGCATTTGTAGGGTGGGAAAGCCCAAGTAACCCGCCTGTATGGCATACACTGGCCAAATGTCAGGCCCCTGGTACTACTCCTAATGTCTCCTGATACTCCAAGCGTGTGTGTGTGTAATATATATAAAGGCTGGCCCTGAGACACAGTAGTAAATAATAATGCCTTGCTATTGTTGTCTACATATCACAGTATTCACACCAGCATCACAACATCGGGAGTTGCACTCCAACCTTCATATCATGTGTCTAACATCGGGAGTTGCACTCCAACCTTCATATCATGTGTCTAACATCGGGAGTTGCACTCCAACCTTCATATCATGTGTCTAACATCGGGAGTTGCACTCCAACCTTCATATCATGTGTCTAACATTGGGAGTTGCACTCCGACCTTCATATCATGTGTCTAACATCGGGAGTTGCACTCCGACCTTCATATCATGTGTCTAACATCGGGAGTTGCACTCCAACCTTCATATCATGTGTCTAACATCGGGAGTTGCACTCCAACCTTCATATCATGTGTCTAACACCGGTTATGTACATCATCTTAAAAAAACATGATATATGGAAGATCTAGACACGAACATAGAATGACCAAGCACTTTATATGGATAGTATTCTATAGAGTTAGGCTTAAGTTCAGGGTTGGGATAATCGTTAAGGTTAGGATATGGATAATGGTTAAGGTTAAATGTTGTTGAACGTCTACAAACTATTGATTTGGGACTATCCAAATAACAGTGTTAACGCACTTTGTTTCCAGTTTAAGTGGATCATCTTGTGGAAACAGGTGTTATGACGATCAATCCTCTCCCTCAGTCCAGACGGGCTAACAAAACCAATCCTCTCCCTCAGTCCAGACGGGCTAACAAAACCAATCCTCTCCCTCAGTCCAGACGGGCTAACAAAACCAATCCTCTCCCTCAGTCCAGACGGGCTAACAAAACCAATCCTCTCCCTCAGTCCAGACGGGCTAACAAAACCAATCCTCTCCCTCAGTCCAGACGGGCTAACAAAACCAATCCTCTCCCTCAGTCCAGACGGGCTAACAAACCAATCCTCTCCCTCAGTCCAGACGGGCTAACAAACCAATCCTCTCCCTCAGTCCAGACAGGCTAACAAACCAATCCTCTCCCTCAGTCCAGACGGGCTAACAAAACCAATCCTCTCCCTCAGTCCAGACGGGCTAACAAAACCAATCCTCTCCCTCAGTCCAGACGGGCTAACAAACCAATCCTCTCCCCCAGTCCAGACGGGCTAACAAACCAATCCTCTCCCTCAGTCCAGACGGGCTAACAAAACCAATCCTCTCCCTCAGTCCAGACGGGCTAACAAAACCAATCCTCTCCCCCAGTCCAGACGGGCTAACAAAACCAATCCTCTCCCTCAGTCCAGACGGGCTAACAAAAACAATCCTCTCCCTCAGTCCAGACGGGCTAACACACCAATCCTCTCCATCTATATATAATGAGGGGATGTATCTGCCGCCTCGTGTATCACAAGTCCTTATCGCCACACATGCATTTTTTAAAAAGGGCATAAAGACGGGATAAAACACGCTCGCATCTCTTAGACACAAACCTCTCCAGGAATGTGCTGCTTTGATGGACAGAGAGCAAGGCTGAGACATTGTGAGGCAGAGTAATGAGTGTGGCTGTGTAATTACAGTGTAGCTTAGCGTAGCATGTTGCTAGCAGTAAGCAGGGCCTTGGCTTGGCTAGCCCCAGGGTCTGGTATATAGCTGCACTCTCCGTTAGGGCTGCTGGTGGCTAAAGTTAATAGCAACAGCAAATAAAATCCTGTATGTGATCTGTTGGCAGGCTAATTTCTCCTCTGACGCGTCACATATGACCCCTATGAAGAAGGTGAAAGGTCGCTACTGGAGACACCACCTCAGGGCTCGCAACTTGCCACTTTCCATTTCTGGATGCCTGACGAGGATGGCGTCATATGAGGAATGAAGGATTTCTATGTACTACGGCCAAGGTGAGTAGGGCCCTTGTCTACCATGTATCTCAATGACATCATCTCTGTCCAAGCCACAGAATTAAATAAGACATATCTATATGGTACCATCCTTATTTATGTAATTGTGTTGGGGACCTCCAGGGCAAGAGGCCAGATGAACACCACGGCATGCCCAGCAGAGAGCAACCTGGCTTGGCTACAGGCTACACAGACCACAGACTCTAGCTGCCTGGACAACCATGAAGGAGAGCTGAAGGAGAGATGGAGTATAATTCTGGGACAGAGAGAATGAGGAAAAAGGGAGAGAGGGATGCAGAGATAAATATCGAGAGAGGGAGAGAGGGAGATGGCCTGTGGCTTTTGAGAGCGTGCCAGCACACATCTTCTCGTGCTTGTGTTTGCTTGAGACAATGTTTTGCAGAGCAGCTGCAGAACACAGCTCAGTGTTTTGTCCATCATGCCCAAGCAGACTGAAAACAGAGCGGCCCATAGCCTTACACTGCCCACTGTGTCCCATAGTAGACAGAGAGAGGGGGGGTTACAGTATTGCTGTGTAAAAGGAGAGCAACATCATAGCCTATTTAATCTCAGAGCCTACAGTGGATTTGGTATTCAGACCCCTCAACTTTTTCCACATTTTGTTACGTTACAGCCTTATTCTAAAATGGATTAAATCGTTTTTAACCCGCAACAATCTAAACACAATACCTCATGACAAAGCAAAATGTCTATTTTTATATTTTGGCAAATTTATACAAGTTAAAAACTGAAACTTACACGAGTATTCAGACACTTCACTCTGTACCTTGTTGAAGCACCTTTGGCAGCAATTACAGCCTTGAGTCTTCTTGGGTGCGACGCTACAATCTCTGTCAGGTTGGATGGGGAGCGTCGCTGCACAGCTATTTTCAGGTCTCTCCAGAGATGTTTGATCGGGTTGAAGTATGGGCTCTGGCTGGGTCACTCAAGAACATTTAGAGACTTGTCCCGAAGCCACTCATGCATTGTCTTGGCTGTGTGCTTAAGGTCATTGTCCTGTTGGAAGGAGAACCTTCGCCCCAGTCTGAGGTCCTGAGCAGGTTTTCATCAAGGATCTGTACTTTTCTACGTTCATCTTTCCCTCGATCCTGACTTGTCTCCCAGTCCATGCAGCTGAAAAACACCTACACAGCATGATGCTACAACCACCATGCTTCACCGTAGGGATGGTGCCAGGTTTCCCCCAGACATGATGCTTCACATTCAGGACAAAGAGATCAATCTTGGTTTCATCAGACCAGAGAATTTTGTTTGTCATGGTCTGAAAGCCCTTTGGGTTCCCTTTTGGCAAAGTCCAAGCGGGTTGTCATGTGCCTTTTACTGAGGAGTGGCTTCCATCTGGCCACTCTACCATAAAAGGCCAGATTGGTGGAGTGCTGCAGAGATGGTTGTCCTTCTGGAAGGATCTACCATCTCTACAGTGGAACACTGGGGCTCTGTCAGAGTGACCATCTGGTTCTTGGTCATTTCCCTGACTAACGCACTTCTCCCGATTGCTCAGTTTTGCCGGGCGGCCGGCTGTAGGAAGAGTCTTGGTGGTTCCAAACTTCTTCCATTTATGATGGGGTCTCCCGAGTGGTGCAGGTGTCTAAGGCACTGCATCTCAGTGCTTGAGGTAACACTCCAGACCCCGGTTTGTTCCCAGGCTGTGACACAGCCGGCCGCGACCGGGAGACGGCGCACAATTGGCCCAGTGTCATCCGTAATAGGGGAGGGTTTGGCCGACCAGGATGTCCTTGTCCTATCGCGCTCTAGCGACTCCTTGTGGCAGGTAGGCTGCATGCACACTAATCTCAGTCGCCTGCTGTACAATGTATCCTCCATCACTTGGTGCAGCTGGCTTCTGGGTTAAGTGTGTTAAGAAGCAGTGAGACTTGCAGGGTCGTGTTTCGGAGGACACATGGTTCTCGACCTTCACACCTCCCAAGTCCGTACGCGTTGCACCAATTGGATATAAAGAAATCTGTATATATTTTTTTAAAGAATGATGGAGGCCACTGTGTTCTTGTGGCTCTTCAATGCTGCAGACATTTTTTGGTATCCTTCCCCAGATCTCTGCCTCGACATAACCCTGTCTCGGAGCTCTACGGACAATTCCTTCGACCTCGTGGCTTGGTTTTTGCTCTGACATGCACTGTTAACTTATATAGACCGGTGTTTGCCTTTCCACAGGTAGACTCCAATCAAGTTGTAGAAACATCTCAAGGATGATCAATGGAAACAGTATGCGCCTGAGCTCAATTTTGAGTCTCATAGCAAAGGGTCTGAATACTATTGCAAATAAGTTGTTTCTTTATTTGTAAAACATTTTCAAATCTAATTTTATTGGTCAGCAGATGTTAAATGCTTGTGCTTCTAGTAATATCTAACACGTATTCTAACAATTTCACAACAACTACCTTACACACAAGTGTAAAGGAATGAATAAGAATATGTACATATAAATATATGGATGAGCGATGGCCGTGCAGGATAGGCAAGATGCAGTAGATGGTATAGAGTACAGTATATACATATGAGATGAGTAATGTAGGGTATGTAAACATTATATAAAGTGGCATTGTTTAAAGTGGCTAGTGACACATTTATTACATCCAATTTTTAATTATTAAAGTGGCTAGAGAATTGAGTCAGTATGTTGGCAGCAGGCACTCAATGTTAGTGATGACTGTTTAACAGTCTGATGGCCTTGAGATAGAAGCTGTTTTTCAGTCTCTCGGCCCCCGATTTGATGCACCTGTGCTGACCTCGCCTTCTGGATAATAGTGGGGTGAACAGGCAGTGGCTCGGGTTGTTGTTGTCCTTGATGATCTTTTTGGCCTTCCTGTGACTTTTTGGCATTCTTCGTTTGCCCCCAGAGATGCGTTGTGCAGACCTCACTACCCTCTGGAGAGCCTTACGGTTGTGGGCGGAGCCGTTGCCGTACCAGGCGGTGATACAGCCGGACAGGATGCTCTCAATTGTGCATCTGTAAAGGTTTGTGAGTGTTTTTGGTGACAAGCCAAATTTCTTCAGCCTCCTGAGGTTGAAGAGGCGCTGTCTATGTGGGCGGACCATTTCAGTTTGTCCGTGCTGTGTACGCAGAGGAACTTAAAACTTTCCACCTTCTCCACTACTGTCCCGTCGATGGGGATAGGGAGTTGCTCCCTCTGCTGTTTCCTGAAGTCCACGATCATCTCCTTTGTTTTGTTGACATTGAGTGTGAGGTTATTATCCTGACACCACACTCCGAGGGCCCTCACCTCTCTGTAGGCCGTCTCGTCATTGTTGGTAATCTAGCCTACCACTGTAGTGTTGTCTGCAAACTTGATGATTGAGTTGGAGGCGTGCATGGCCACTCAGTCATGGGTGAACAGGGAGTACAGGAGAGGGCTGAGAACGCACCCTTGTGGGGCCCCAGTGCTGATGAACAGCGGGGTGGAGATGTTGTTTCCTACCCTCACCACCTGGGGGCGGTCCAGGACCCAGCTGAGACCCAGCTTAATGACGAGTTTGGAGGGTTGAACATCATGGGGTATTGTGTGTAGATTGATGAAGTGGTCTGAAGACTTTCCAAATGCACTGTACACACCAAGGCAGGAGATGGAAGCACAATCATGTATTGATTAACAAAATTTGTACAGTAATTTGTCTTTTCCATAGAAGTGTCAACTGTAGCATTTACTTTCAAATTGTTCAATAGACAATCTTGCAGAAGGCAAGGACAGTGATTGGTATTCGCCACAGTAACTGCAAAAGATTAAAACATTCTACCCCACACCTCTACAGAAACGTGATCAAATGTCTCAATGTGCTTTAGAAACTGTCATGGCCCAGTTCCTACATCTCCAAATCATACAGCAAATGAAGGCGTTTTTGATCCCATAAAAAAAGTGAATGGAGTTTTCCATGCGAGGTTGCAATGCTCACTTACGAGCTCTGATTTAGCAATGGAAACAGTTTGATAAATACCAATAATCTCTACGTACAACAGAAATTTGTGAGCAATTCATGCACAGTTGATAAATGAGGCTCCAGGTTTCAATGCAACCATTTCAGCATTGTTTTCAGAGCCATCGTCTCAGACAGCTAGTGAATTCCCCCAGCATTAGTTACAGAGCTACCCTGTCAGTGCTACAGAAGCCTGATCGAACTTCACTACCACATATGCTCATGACAACAGAATAGCTCATACTGCATGACTTAAACAAAAGGACAAAATTGGTATGTAACCTATCCCTGCTTGTATAATAAAACATTAGGAGAAAACAGAAAAGTAATTGTATTGCCAGAGTGTTTCTAAATGACCATATGATGTGTGGTATGACACATCCCTCCCTCAATTTGAGCAGGATAGCAGAGGCCACGTGGCAATCATGTTTTATGCATCCTACCCAAACACTGAGATTCAAACTCTCTCTAAATGAATATTTCAATTTGAGCAGGATAGCAGAGGCCCGGTGACCATAATGTTTTATGCATCCTACCCAAACACTGAGATTCAAACAAGTGCTGCTGTTGCTCGAGCGTGGCTAATGGATTGTGCATCGGAGACAGCGGCAGCACTGCGCCTGAATCTTAAACACCCCCTGCCAAGTCCATGGCCCCGACCCCTAATCAATGAACCACAGGTTTTAACAGGCACCTGGAACAGCACTGTGGAGCGTTCAGTATTCAGGTGCATAATATTCACACAGATGACGACCTGATGTGCAAGTTCACAAGAATTGACCTTAGTCCATAGTGAAAGTTCATAGTGGTCTGTGGTTTGTGTGTTTGGGAAAAAAGGCACACAGTACTGTGATTAGTTCAGACATTTCCAAGCCGTTGGGCCACAACAGAGCCACAGATGACGCAATCTCAATTACACTCCACACTGGACAAAAGGAACACCTATGTGAGAATGCTGTTCATTGACTACAGCTCAGCGTTCAACACCATAGTGCCCTCCAACCCTCAACATGGGTGGCCCCCTGAGGAGTGCGTGCTTAGTCCCCTCCGGTACTCCCTGTTCATCCACGACTGAGTGTCCACGCATGACGCCAACACAATCAATACATTTGCAGACGGCATGATGATGAGACAGCCTACAGGGAGGTCGTCAAAAACCTGGTAGTGTGGTGCCAGGGCAACAACCTCTCCAACACCAGCAAGACAAAAGAGGTGATTGTGGATTACAGGAAACCGAGGCCCGAGCACGCCTCCATTCACACCGACAGGGCTTAGTGAAGCGGGATGAGAGCTTCAAGTCCCTCTGTGTCCACATCACTAGGTATTCTTCAAGGAATACCTAGGATAGGATAAGTAATCCTTCTCACCCCCCCCCCCCACTCCCCCTTAATGATTTAGATGCACTATTGTAAAGTGGCTGTTCCACTGGATGTCAGAAGGTGAATTCACCAATTTGTAAGTCGCTCTGGATAAGAGCGTCTGCTAAATGACTTAAATGTAATGTAAATGTAAGGACCTATCATGGGCCAAGCACCAACACAGTTGTGGAGAGGGCACAACAACGCCTCTTCAGGAGGCTGAAAAGATTTGTCAGGGCACTCAGACCCTAAAAGAGTGATACAGCTGCACCATTGAGAGCATCTTGACTGGCTGCATCACCGCTTGGCATCCAATCGCAAAGCGCTACAGAGGGTTGTGCGTACGGCCCAGTACATCAAATTGGGCCGAGCTCCCTGCAACCAAATCAAATCAAATTTGATTTGTAACATGTCCATGACCTATGTACTAGGCGGTGTCAGAGGAAGGCCCCAAACATTGTCAAAGACTCCAGGTCCCCCATGTCATAGACTTCACTATGCTACGGCACGGCAAGCGTTACCGTAGCACCAAGTCTAGGACCAAAGAGCTCCTGAACAGCTTCTACCCCCAAGCTATAAGACTGCTGAACAGTTAATCAAATCGCCAACCTGACTATTTGCATTTTTTTGCACTGATATTCTCGTACTGGCTCTATGCACACTCACACTACAACACACACACACTTACACTCTTCACATACTCTGCTGCTACTCTATCCTGTTGCCTAGCCACATTTACCCCTATTTACATATTACCTCAACTACCTCGTACATTGACTCAGTACCCGTTGTATGTAGCTTCGTTATTGTTTTTTTAATTCTGTTGCTATTGCCTTATTTTTTTCCTTTTTAACACTGCTTTGTTGGGAAAAGACTTGTAAGTAAGCATTTCACTTCTGTATTTAGCGCATGGGACAAATCAATTTTGATTTAATTTGAACAGCAGCAGATGTAGTATCGGGGAAATGCTAATGTACATGCAAATGACGATTAGACTTGCTAGTTGCTATTCAGTGACACAAGGTGCCTTCCCTTGTATTGTTATGGGGATATTCGGTGTTCTAAAACAGGGATTTTCAAACTGGGGTCAGTGGACGTACTGCAGGGGGTTTGCAAATGTAAAAAGTATTATATTTATTATTATTATTTTAAATGAATATCGTTAGCTGCAACCGAATACCATCGCAGATACCATTTTTATGTCTCTGCGTCCCATATGAAGGAAGATAAAGGTCGTTTCACGAGCAAATGCTAACTAGCATCAGCACAATTTTATGTTTTTTATTTCACCTTTATTTAACCAGGTAGGCCAGTTGAGAACACGTTCTCATTTACAACTGTGACCTGGCAATGACTGGAGATCTACAGGAACAGTTAGTATGGCAGATGTTCCTGTTCAGACTGGGGAAGTAGATAAATGGCTTTATTGGCAAAATCTCAAACTATCCCTTTAATATGGAGGAAATTACAGTCATTGGAGCTAATTACAGTTTTTTTCTGTATAGAACATTGTTAAGCGTGACATCTGTGGCAATTTATTAGATGGAAAAACTGTGTGTCAACTTAAAATGACCAAAACCAGATAGAACCCATTCTATTTTACTGGGTTACAGTTCATAGAAAGACTCAGTCAATCAAAATATATTCATTAGGCCCTAATCTATGGATTTCACATGACTGGGCAGGGGCGTAGGCATGTCTGGGCATGAAAGGGCATAGGCCCACCCACTTGGGAATCAGGCCCTCCCACTGGGTAGGCAGGCCCAGCCATCCAGAAAGAGTTGTTTCCAACAAAAGGGCTTTATTATTACAGACAGAAGTACTCTTCGAAACACCCCACTCTTCACACAATCCAGCAGGTCAAGAAGGCGGAAGTGGAAGTCCTGGGCTGGCGTGGTTACATGTGGTCTGTGGTGAAGAAGCCGGACGTGGAGGTCCTGGGCTGGCGTGGTTACATGTGGTCTGTGGTGAAGAAGCCGGACGTGGAGGTCCTGGGCTGGCGTGGTTACATGTGGTCTGTGGTGAAGAAGCCGGACGTGGAGGTCCTGGGCTGGCGTGGTTACATGTTGTCTGTGGTGAAGAAGCCGGACGTGGAGGTCCTGGGCTGGCGTGGTTACATGTGGTCTGTGGTGAAGAAGCCGGACGTGGAGGTCCTGGGCTGGCGTGGTTACATGTGATCTGTGGTGAAGAAGCCGGACGTGGAGGTCCTGGGCTGGCGTGGTTACATGTGGTCTGTGGTGACGAAGCCGGACGTGGAGGTCCTGGGCTGGCGTGGTTACATGTGGTCTGTGGTGAAGAAGCCGGACGTGGAGGTCCTGGGCTGGCGTGGTTACATGTGGTCTGTGGTGAAGAAGCCGGACGTGGAGGTCCTGGGCTGGCGTGGTTACATGTGGTCTGTGGTGAAGAAGCCGGACGTGGAGGTCCTGGGCTGGCGTGGTTACATGTGGTCTGTGGTGAAGAAGCCGGACGTGGAGGTCCTGGGCTGGCGTGGTTACATGTGGTCTGTGGTGAAGAAGCCGGACGTGGAGGTCCTGGGCTGGCGTGGTTACATGTGGTCTGTGGTGAAGAAGCCGGATGTGGAGGTCCTGGGCTGGCGTGGTTACATGTGGTCTGTGGTGAAGAAGCCGGACGTGGAGGTCCTGGGCTGGCGTGGTTACACGTGGTCTGTGGTTGAGGCCGGTTGGACGTACTGCCAAATTCTCTAAAATGACGGAGGCAGCATATAGTAGAGAAATTAACACTAAATTCTCTGGCAACAGCTTTGTTGAAGATTCCTTAAGTCAGCATGACAATTGCACACTCCCTCAAAACTTGGCATCGTGTTGTGTGATAAAACAGCACATTTTAGAGTGGCCTTTTATTGTCCCCAGCAGAAAGTGCCCCTGTGTAATGATCATGCTGTTGAATCATCTTCTTGAGATGCCACACATGTCAGATAGATGGATTATCTTGGCAAAAGAGAAATCCTCACCAACAGGGATGTAAATACATTTCTGCACACAATTAGATAAATAAGCTATTTTTACATATGGAACATTTCTGGGGTCTTTTATTTCAGCTCATGAAACATGGGACCAACACTTTACATGTTGCATTTATATTTTTGTTCAGTATACAGTACAAGTCAAAAGTTTGGACACACCTACTCATTCCAGGGTGGTATACAGAATATAGTCATCTTTGGTAAAATACCAATTACATATTATGGCAAGAACAGCTCAAAATAAGCAAAGAGAAATTACAGTCCATCATTACTTTAAGACATGATGGTCAGTCAATCTGAAAAATGTCAAGAACTTTGAAAGTTTTTTCAAGTGCAGGCAAAAAAATGATCAAGCGCAATGATGAAACTGGCTCTCATCAGGACCACCACAGGAAAGGAAGACCCAGAGTTACCTCTGCTGCAGAGGATTAGTTCATTAGTTACCAGCCTCAAACTGCAGCCCAAATAAATGTTCAAGTAACAGACATCTCAACATCAACTGTTCATATCAAATTATTAAAGTGACAATGCATAGATGACAACAGGAGAGTGGCAGTGGTGTGGAGAGGGGAGAGGGCAATGCAAACAGTCTGGGTAGCCATTTGACAAGATGTTCTGGAGTCTTATGGCTTTGGGGGGGGGGGGTAGAAGCTGTTTAGAAGCCTCTTGGACCTAGACTTGGTGCTCCGGTACCGGGTGCCGTGCAGTAGCAGAGAGAACAGTCTATGACTAGGGTGGCTGGAGTCTGACATCCAGGTCCTGGATGGCAGGAAGCTTGGCCCCAGTGATGTGCTGTGCCATTCAAACTACCCTCTGTAGTGCTTTGCGGTCTGAGGACGAGCAGTTGCCATACCAGGCAGTGATGCAACCAGTCAGAATGCTCTCGATGGTGCAGTTGTAGAACGTTTTGAGGATCTGAGGACCCATGCCAAATCTTTTCAGTCTCCTGAAGGGGAATAGGTTCACAGCTGTCTTGGTGTGCTTGGACCATATTAGTTTGTTGGTGATTTGGACACCAAGAAACTTGAAGCTCTCAACCTGCGCAACTGCAGCCCCGTCAATGAGAATGGGGGCGTGCTCTGTATTCTTTTTTCCCTGTAGTCCACAATCATCTCCTTCTTCTTGATCACGTTAAGGGAGAGGTTTTTGTCCTGGCACCACACGGCGGGTCTCTGACCGTCTCGTTGTTGTCGGTGATCAGACCTACCGCTGTTGTATCATCGGCAAATGTAATGATGTGTTGGAGTCGTGCCTGGCCGTGCAGTCATGAGTGAACAGGGAGTACAGGAGGGGGCTGAGCACGCACCCCTGAGGGGCCCCTGTGTTGAGGATCATCGTGGCGGATGTGCCCGTCAGGAAGTCCAGGATCCAGTTGCAGAAAGAGGTGTTTAGTCCCAGGGTCCTTAACTTATTGATGAGCTTTGAGGGCACTATGGTGTTGAACGCTGAGCTGTAGTCAATGAATAGCATTCGCATATAGGTGTTCCGCTTGTCCAGGTGGGAAAGGGCAATGTGGAGTGCAATAGAGATTGCATCATTTGTGTATCTATTGTGGCGGTATGCAAATTGGAGTGGGTCTAGCGTTTCTGGGATGATGGTGTTGATGTGAGCCATGATCAGCCTTTCAAAGCACTTCATGGCAACAGAAGTGAGCGCTACAGGTCGGTAGTCATTTAGACAGGTTACCTTAGTGTTCTTGGGCACAGGCACTATGGTGGTCTGCTTAAAACGTGTGGGTATTACAGACTCGGACAGGTTGAAAATGTCAGTGGAGACACTTGCTAGTTGGTCAGCGCATGCTCGGAGTAAATAACTGTTAAATTAAATACTGATGAAAGAACACTTTTTTTCAATGTACACATACTGCGCTGGCTCAGTGCATCTGGGAAGGTCCCAAACCTGGGAAGGTCCAATCACGTGCATTATTTAAATCACTTTACGAAACTCAGCCAATCCAAGCGAATGTTTACAATGCATGTTAGGGGACTGAAGTCAGAGAGAGAGAGGCAACGAGAGAAGCAAAAGCGAGAGGAGAAATGATAGAATGGCAAAAGTCAGGAAAGTCGATAGAGAAAACCAACCTTTCAAAAGGAGTGGACAGACAAATATGCATTTATCCTTTCTGCAGCGAGTGTCAAACCACTCTGCCTGATGTTCAGAGACCGTAGATCTAATAAAAAGTGCCAATGTGAAGCGCCACTACGACACAAAGCAAGGATCTCAGATGTCGTGTCGTTTTGATCTTGAGGTGAGGGCACGCAAAATAAAACTCAAAGCCCAGTATGATCGATCCACCAGTCCTCTCTCATGCATTGAAAAAATTAAAAATAGCTTGGATTTTGAGTCAACACCAAAAGCCATTTACTGAAGGGGGGAGAGGGGGTGGAGTTCATGAATGCTGTTGCTGAAACTTTACTTGACGGTAACCAAAAATACGAGCTGTGTGAAAAGATCAAGCAAAACCCAATGTCACGTACAACAAGAGCAAGAAAGAGTGAAATACTAACAGAGGATGTTTTAACACAGCGTGATGAAGCTATTCGGAGTGCACGATGCAGAGCGTTAGCTGTTGATGAATCTACTGATGTGAGTGATAATGCCCAACTTCTGATGTGTTAGATTTTACCACAGAGAAGAAGGAATTCTGTGAAGACCTGTTGGGTGTAACACATACAAGAGGAAAGGACATATACATGGTCATAAAGGAGATGATGAGAAAGAGGGGGATAGATCTAAAACAAGTGGTCTCTATCACCTCAGATGGGGCCCCTGCCATGACAGGAAGAGAGAGAGGAGCTGTGGCACAGGTGACATCCCCTGATCTCACAGCTAACCACTGCATCATTCATCAGTCGTGTGCGGAAGTGATGAATACAATGAGGAAACTCAACTTTCTCAGGGCATCTTCATCTCATCAACATCGCCTGCTGAGAGAATTCCTGAAAGTAGTTGAGGCAAATGCAAATGACCTACTGCTGCACAACAACGTACGATGGCTCAGTAAAGGCAGGCTGTTGGAATGCTTTTGGTCCATTCGAAAGGAAATAACAGCTTTCCTTGTACTCAGGAGTTAGAAGGCAACATAGTTCTCTTTTTTTGCAAGAGAAGAGCTAAATGGATATTGTTGCTTTATTGGTAGACATCACACCTTAATGAGCTCATCGTAATAACCTTAATGAGCTCATCGTAATGTTTGGAGGAAAAAGGTGGAGGCTTGCAAGCCAAAGAACACCATCCCAACTGTGACGCACGGGGGTGGCAGCATCATGTTGTGGGGGTGCTTTGCTGCAGAAGGGACTGGTGCACTTCACAAAATAGATGGCATCATGAAGGAGGAAAATTATGTGGATATATTGAAGCAACATCTCAAGACATCAGTGAGGAAGTTAAAGCTTGGTCACAAATGGAACTTCCAAATGGACAATGACCCCAAGCATACTTCCAAAGTTGTGGCAAAATGGCTTAAGGACAACAAAGTCAAGTGGCCGTCACAAAGCCCTGATTCAGTTACACCAGCTCTCTGTCAGGAGGAATGGGACAAAATTCACTCAACTTATTGTGGGAAGCTTGTGGAAGTTAAACAATTTAAAGGCAATGCTACCAGTGTATGTAAACTTCTGACCCACTGGGAATGTGATGACATTTCACATTCTTAAAATAAAGTGGTGATCCTAATTGACCTAATACAGGGAATTTTTACTAGGCTTAAATGTCAGGAACTGTGAAAAACTGAATTTAAATTTATTTGGCTAAGTTGTATGTAATCTTCCGACTTCAACTATGCATGAGAATGGCACCGACTCCATTCCAGCCAAGGTTCAAATGACTGGCAGGGCAAGCAACAGCCCATTTATCTCACTAAAGAAGACAGATGGAGAAGTGAAGTGGGAGAGAGTAGGAAAGATAAATATACACCTGTGGTTTGTTATTTGTTCAAAAATCAAAGCACTTTTTCAGAAACAGGCACTTATTGTTTTTGAAGATGAAGTCTTGTTTTGCTTGAAATGAGAGCATTTGTGATAGGTCTACTTATATTTACGCTTAAGCCGCATATTTATTTTACCTCATGTTTAATGTGTCTGTATTAAAAATATCCAATACATATTGTTGAAATGTAGTACTTTGTTTATTAGCTATACATATACAAGACCTACATACGCCCCCAAATCATAGCACACGTTAGACATTTTAAATGGTTTGGACCTTTGGGGGGAGACAATGTTAGTCACTGGACATCTTTGAATTCTAATTGTGCACCCCTGGTTTAGCGCTTGAGGTAGTCACTTCATACACGTACTTGGGAGTATGGCTTGACAGTGCACTGTCCTTCTCTCAGTACATATCAAAGCTGCAGGCTAAAGTTAAATCTAGACTTAATCGCTCATCTTTCACCCCAGCTTCCAAACTAACCCTGATTCAGATGACCATCCTACCCATGCTAGATTATGGAGATGTAATTTATAGATTGGCAGGTAAGGGTGTGCTCTCGAGTAGCTAGATGTTCTTTGCCAAATACTCAAACTAGACAGTTGTATCTCAATCTCTTCATTCGAAAACTCAAATCATGGACACTCTTACTGACAGTTGTGGCTGCTTTGTGTGATGTATTGTTGTTTCTCCCTTCTTGCTGTTGTCTGTGGCCAATAATGTTTGTATCATGTTTTGTGCTGCTACCATGTTGTTGTTATGTTGTGGTGCTACCATGCTGAGTTGTCATGTGTTGCTGCCTTCCTATGTTGTTGCCTTACATGGAACCCCAACCGGCTGCGCGCGTGCACCATTGTGTATAAATGCATTTTGTCCCCCCACACCAAATGCGATCACGACACAGGTTAAAATATCAAAACAAACAATGAACCGATTATATTAATTTGGGGACAGGTCAAAAAGCATTCAACATTCATGGCAATTTAGCTAGCTAGCTTGCACTTGCTAGCTAATTTTTCCTATTTAGCTAGCTTGCTGTTGCTAGCTAATTTGTCCTGGGATATAAATATTGAGTTATTTTACCAGAAATGCAAAGTCCTCTACTCCACCAATTAATCCACACACAAAAAACAGTCAACCAAATCATTTCTAGTCATCTCTCCTCCTTCGAGGCCTTTTCTTCTCTGGACTTTATATTGCGATTGGCAACTTTCATAAATTAGGTGCATTACCGCCACAGACCTCGTTCGTTTTTCAGTCACCCTCGTGGGTATAACCAATGAGGAGATAGCACGTGGGTACCTGCTTCAATAAACCAATGAGGAGATGGGAGAGGCAGGACTTGCAGCGCCATCTGCGCCAGAAATAGAACTGACTTCTAGTTTAGCCCTTGGCAACGCAGACGCTCATTTGCGCGTGCAAGCAGTGTGGGTGCAATGATTAAATAATATAGATTTCTAAATTTATTTTGCAACACTCACACACACGACATGAGCAGTGCAGTCAGCCTGTTAGGTCTCTCTTTATGAAGTGTTGTCTCTCGTTGTGATGTTAAGTTCTGTTTTTATAATGTATTTTTAATCCCAGGCCCCGTCCCCGCAGGAGGCTTTTTGGTAGGCCGTCATTGTAAAGAAGAATTTGTTATTAACTGACTTGCCTAGTTAAATCAAGGTCAAATAAAACATTTAAATAAACAGACCGGTGGAAATCTGTCCTTTTGTCTGATGAGTTCCAACCGCTTTGTTTTTGTGAGAACCAGAGTAGGGTCCCTGGGCATCTCTGCAGGTTCTCAGTGTTCCATCTAGAACATCCCTGTAGGTTCTCAGTGTTAAATAACATCCCAGGATGAAGGTTCCACATGAAGGGTACTAAAGGGCTACAATCTATAGAACCTATATAGTTCTGAGTGTGAGAGAATGAGCATACTCCCAGGCACTCCACTCTCTCAGCCTTGCCTTATGTCATCTCATCTATAGAGCAGTGAACAACTAAGCAGGCCTGGCCTGCAGAAGAAGACATTCTATTAAGTGGTATTGGGAGATTTAAAGACAGCTTTCTAATAGGCCGCTATTAGAGAGATGATTTAGCTTTCATGATTACAGCCTTAATGGATAGGCTCATTATGAGCAATGATAGAAACAAGCAACACTGGTTGCATCGTTAATGAATTATCTTTGGAAAACACACTTGAACTTAATGCTGTACATGGTGTGCTACCTAAAGGAATGCTGTACATGGTGTGCTACGTAAAGGAATGCTGTACATGGTGTGCTCCCTAAAGGAATGCTGTACATGGTGTGCTCCCTAAAGGAATGCTGTACATGGTGTGCTCCCTAAAGGAATGCTGTACATGGTGTGCTACGTAAAGGAATGCTGTACATGGTGTGCTACGTAAAGGATTGCTGTACATGGTGTGCTCCCTAAAGGAATGCTGTACATGGTGTGCTCCCTAAAGGAATGCTGTACATGGTGTGCTCCCTAAAGGAATGCTGTACATGGTGTGCTCCCTAAAGGAATGCTGTACATGGTGTGCTCCCTAAAGGAATGCTGTACATGGTGTGCTCCCTAAAGGAATGCTGTACATGGTGTGCTCCCTAAAGGAATGCTGTACATGGTGTGCTCCCTAAAAGAATGCTGTACATGGTGTGCTCCCTAAAAGAATGCTGTACATGGTGTGCTCCCTAAAGGAATGCTGTACATGGTGTGCTACCGAAAGGAATGCTGTACATGGTGTGCTACCGAAAGGAATGCTGTACATGGTGTACTACCGAAAGGAACGCTGTACATGGTGTGCTACCTAAAGGAATGCTGTACATGGTGTGCTACCTAAAGGAATGCTGTACATGGTGTGCTACCTAAAGGAATGATTCAGCATCTCAGAGCTCACACCAACCACCTTGTGAGAGATCAAGTACTGTGGAGAAAAATCCTGCATTGAATATATGCTTTTCAAATCTAGAATGTACTTCAAAATGGCTGCCAATCCCCAGTTGGCCTCAGAACAGTTCATTATCCATCAGATTAAGATGAAGCTTTATACGCCCAAAGGGTTCCCATAGGGGGCAGGCAGGAAACGTAATAGCGTTGAAGCCATCGATCCGATTAATGCTTTGTCTTCTCTCAGTAGGCCGAAGCTGTTACGAAATAACACGGCTCTGATTTATCATTCATCTTTAATGAGTTCTGAGCAGTGAAACCGGTGCAAAGTGATCAGGATCATACACGCCGTCTACACATGGCCCTCAATACAATACAGTTGATGCAGTTCATGTTACAAAGCCCCCCAACTCTCATATTGCTCTTCCTCGTTTCGCTCAGGTCTAGACACATCATTTCAGCAAAGTGTCTGCAAGCTGGGCGGGCCGCACCTAAGCAGGCAGGTAAAGGAGCAACTGTCGGACCTCCTGGAATATCACTTCTCTCCGGCACCTAACAAGGCTTTAATTGATAGCTGGTGTGTGGGCTCTGTGTAGCCACTTTGGAGAAGGTCAGAAGAAGTCAAGGAGGTAAAAAACTATCTGTGCGGTGCGACTGTGCAGCAGTTAGCATCTACGTCCACCCTAGCAGGCTGTCTGTCACCTGAGCACCCGCATAAACACTCCATCTCATCAGGCTAACAACACTTAGCTAACAGCAATCAGCTGGCTGGCTGCCAAACAAGGTATAAGCGTATTATCATGCTGGTCGCACTAGCATTTCTGCCTTGCCATGAGGCTAACAATTAGCGAGTTAGCTGTTAGCATGTTGATGGGAGGCTAACGGAGTGTTTACATGACAGCCCATATGATAATTTGTAAGAGGGTTACATGGAGAAACTGTCAATTCTCATTCCTCTCAAAAAATGTAATTATAAATGTTGTCCAACATCATTATTTGGAAACAGCACATTGATGATATTTTTTCAATGGAAGAGTGATGTTGAGCAGTTCCATGCTTTTCTTAACTCTTGTTCTGAGCACCCCAGATTCACTATGCAATCTGACATTGATGAATAAATGATTGCATTGGAGCAACTAGAGAGTGAAGCTTTTCTTTTTACATGACAGCCCAGCCTGCATGTTTGCCCTCTGGGTCGAGCTAGATACCCAACAGAGCCCTGTTGTCGTCACACAGCTAGTCTGATATCTGAGCAAACAGAGCCGAGGTGGCACCACAGATTCCTGAAGGTCACAGTCATGTCCTCTACACTGCCTCCCTCCCTCCTTCCTTCCCACCACCAATCCCTCCCACTTTCTCTTCCTTTCTTCCTTTATCTCTCCCGCCCTCTTTCACTCTTTTTCTCTGCATCACTGCACACAACTCAAAGTACCAATTATGACGTTAAGCGCATTTTGATTTCTGCAGATCACTGGTTTGCTACCTTCCCTTCCTGGCTGCTAGGGGGTTGAGAATGGGGGAGGGAATGGGGAGACTGGGGGCGCAGTGTGAGAGGATGATGAGAATGGGTGAGGGAATGGGGAGACTGGGGGCGCAGTGTGAGAGGATGATGAGAATGGGTGAGGGAATGGGGAGACTGGGGGCGCAGTGTGAGAGGATGATGAGAATGGGTGAGGGAATGGGGAGACTGGGGGCGCAGTGTGAGAGGATGATGAGAATGGGGGAGGGAATGGGGAGACTGGGGGCGCAGTGTGAGAGGATGATGAGAATGGGGGAGGGAATGGGGAGACTGGGGGCGCAGTGTGAGAGGATGATGAGAATGGGGGAGGGAATGGGGAGACTGGGGGCGCAGTGTGAGAGGATGATGAGAATGGGGGAGGGAATGGGGAGACTGGGGGCGCAGTGTGAGAGGATGATGAGAATGGGGGAGGGAATGGGGAGACTGGGGGCGCAGTGTGAGAGGATGATGAGAATGGGGGAGGGAATGGGGAGACTGGGGGCGCAGTGTGAGAGGATGATGAGAATGGGGGAGGGAATGGGGAGACTGGGGGCGCAGTGTGAGAGGATGATGAGAATGGGGGAGGGAATGGGGAGACTGGGGGCGCAGTGTGAGAGGATGATGAGAATGGGGGAGGGAATGGGGAGACTGGGGGCGCAGTGTGAGAGGATGATGAGAATGGGGGAGGGAATGGGGAGACTGGGGGCGCAGTGTGAGAGGATGATGAGAATGGGGGAGGGAATGGGGAGACTGGGGGCGCAGTGTGAGAGGATGATGAGAATGGGGGAGGGAATGGGGAGACTGGGGGCGCAGTGTGAGAGGATGATGAGAATGGGGGAGGGAATGGGGAGACTGGGGGCGCAGTGTGAGAGGATGATGAGAATGGGGGAGGGAATGGGGAGACTGGGGGCGCAGTGTGAGAGGATGATGAGAATGGGGGAGGGAATGGGGAGACTGGGGGCGCAGTGTGAGAGGATGATGAGAATGGGGGAGGGAATGGGGAGACTGGGGGCGCAGTGTGAGAGGATGATGAGAATGGGGGAGGGAATGGGGAGACTGGGGGCGCAGTGTGAGAGGATGATGAGAATGGGGGAGGGAATGGGGAGACTGGGGGCGCAGTGTGAGAGGATGATGAGAATGGGGGAGGGAATGGGGAGACTGGGGGCGCAGTGTGAGAGGATGATGAGAATGGGGGAGGGAATGGGGAGACTGGGGGCGCAGTGTGAGAGGATGATGAGAATGGGGGAGGGAATGGGGAGACTGGGGAGCGCAGTGTGAGAGGATGATGAGAATGGGGGAGGGAATGGGGAGACTGGGGGCGCAGTGTGAGAGGATGATGAGAATGGGGGAGGGAATGGGGAGACTGGGGGGCGCAGTGTGAGAGGATGATGGCTGGCTGTGGCTTAGTAATAATAAGCAGCAGCACCAGAAGAGAGCAGCAGGCTATTGCTTTGCGTGTCCCAGCAGTGTCCGGTCCCTGTGTTCCCGTGTGATAGCGGAGAGAACAGACAGGACATTTCCATAGGCACATTGTTCCAACGAGACCAAACTGGCGCTCAGGATGGCATTGTGCATAATATGTCTGTCTCAGCTAGTCAACTTGCATTCAGGGTTGATCTGTGCTGGCAGAATAGAGGAGCTTTTATTTAACAGTACACAAATATGCACACACACAAACTAAGACTCACTCAAACAAACAGAACAATTAGCATGAGATGCTTCTGAGAGGGCGAAAATGGGTCTCATATCCTATATCCTGACAGACCATGCAGAGTCCATCTTTCCCCCTGTGATATTTAGAATGAGGCACTCAAGACAGTATCAGTAACCGACAATGGCGCTGCTATTGTGGCGAACACTGACAATACCAAACCTATATAAGCACATTCCACTGAAATTACCTCAAATCAAATCTCCATACACAGACATGCTTTCAACTGTCTCCCCCAACAGTGGAGTGTCTACTTACAGGACGAACCCCTTCCTCACGTTGATGGTCTTGGCAAAGGAGAAATGCTCACTAACAGGGATTTAAACAAATTTGTCACATTTTTTTGAGAAATACGATTTTGTATAGAACATTTCGGTGAGCTTTTATTTCAGCTCATGAAACATGGCACCAATACTTCATATTGTGTTAATATTTTAATTCAGTGGAAAATTTGCACGAATTGCGGTAGACAGGGGAAAAGGTGGCTCCGGTAATATGGGGCATAATTTTGTTTTGTGCTAGAGGCGCAAGCATGACTGTCACTGTGCTCTATTCTTCCTCTATGGCAGTGACAGCGAAGCCTAGTCAAAGTGGTCTGTGCTCTTGGTTCTAAACAGGCAAAATGAATAATGTATCCACTTCACTCACACTGTGAACCGCTCCAATAATTAGATGGTTGACAGGGGATATGATGAGGATATGATGGGGATGTGATGCGGGAATGTGACAGGGGATGTGACGTGGGAATGTGACGGGGAATGTGACGGGGAATGTGACGGGGGAATGTGACGGGGAATGTGACGGGGGAATGTGACGGGGGAATGTGACGGGGGATGTGACGGGGGATGTGACGGGGGATGTGACGGGGGATGTGACGGGGGAATGTGACGTGGGAATGTGACGTGGGAATGTGGCGTGGGAATGTGACGGGGGAATGTGACGTGGGAATGTGACGGGGGAATGTGACCGGGGGATGTGACGGGGGGATGTGACGGGGATGTGACGGGGATGTGACGTGGGAATGTGACGGGGGATGTGACGGGGGATGTGACGTGGGAATGTGACGTGGGAATGTGGCGTGGGAATGTGGCGTGGGAATGTGGCGTGGGAATGTGACGGGGGAATGTGACGTGGGAATGTGACGGGGGAATGTGACCGGGGGATGTGACGGGGGAATGTGACGGGGAATGTGACGGGGGATGTGACGGGGGAATGTGACGGGGGATGAGGCTGGCTGATCACAGCTGTCACACGTGATACTGGATGAAGCACTCATTCTGACATGACATATCTGACATGACGCTCTGTACTCTGATACTCTCTTTGAAGGCGTAGGGGTGCATTCTGTGCACCATCATTGAAACTTATTTGTCAGATCAAAACGATGAATATCATGAAAAACAGCTGCATATCCCCTACCAGCCGCCATCGGCTGCTCTTTCTGCACATCTCCATCAGTTTTTATCAATTTAGTTGTGATAGCGAGCAGGGATGGCGGCCCGCAGGAGCAGGGGCGGCCCGCAGCGTGAGTGAAGTGGATACACTATCTTTTCATTTCGCCTGCATGCTGACTGGCTGCATCACCGCTTGGTATGGCAACTGCACCGCCCCGATCGCAAGGCGCTACTGAGGATGGTGCGGATGGTCCAATAAATCACTGGGGCCGAGCTCTCTTCCCTGTCAGAGGAAGGCCCTAAAAATTATCAAAGACTCCAGCCACCCTAATCATAAACTGTTTTCTCTGATACCGCACAGCAAGCGGTTTGGGAATACAGGGTACCTGAACAGCTTCTACCCCTGTTGTGGAAAAATCATTGTTTATTTTCAGCACGCTGGATGGGTTCCAACCAACGCAATGCACCATAGTACACGTCAATCAGGAGCTCACCCTGGGCAGACCATGCAGTTGTCTTATATACGGCTACACAGACAAGTTATATTTGCATGATTTAGCATAATGAATAAATCATTACCGTTTTGTTTCCTACATGCGAGCAACCAATACTGTTCCATAACATGTGACAGTCCAACACCTCACAAGGCTTCTCCTTTCTAAGCTGAGACCTTAAACTGAGATATCTTTAGTTTGTTCTCAAAACAAGGTCTGGGCGTATTGCCAAATTGCAGCTACTGATAAGAGGATTTGTTCAGTGAACCACTTGCATAAACACAGAAATTGGTTTACAGAACAGCACATGAATAGAACATAGAAATGAGTTATAAGAAAAGCACAAACATAAAAATTCCCATTACAACCCCAAGCCATAATACTGCTGGACAGTTCATCAAATGGCAACCCGGACTATTATGACTTTATGCACAATCACTGGACTCTACCCACAGACACACGTGTGCACACAAAAACACACACACACACGCATATTGACACCACACACATACACAAAATATCACACTTGTCACATACGCTGCTGCTACTCTGTTCATTATCTATCCTGATTGCCATGTCAATTTCACCCCTATCTACAGTGCATTCAGAAAGTATTCAGACCCCTCGACTTTTACCACATTTTGTTATGTTACAGCATTATTCTAAAATCATTTAAACACATTTTTGTCTTCCTCAATCTACACAAAATACCCCATAATGACAAAGCAAAAACAGGTTTTCAGAAACAGAAATACCTTATTTAGACCCTTTGGTGAGACTCGAAATTGAGCTCAGGTGCATCCTGTTTCCATTGATCATCCTTGATCATCCTGGAGCTCTGCCAGAGTGACCATCGGGTTCTTGTTCACCTCCCTGACCAAGGCCCTTCTCCCCCGATTGCTCAGTTTGGCCGAGTGGCCAGCTCTAGGAAGAGTCTTGATGGTTCCAAACTTCTTCCATACTAGAATGATGGAGGCCACTGTGTTCTTGAGAACCTTCAGTGCTGCAGACATTTGTTTGGTACCCATCCCCAGATCTGTGCCTCAACATAACCCTGTCTCGGAGCTCTACGGACAATTCCTTCGACCTCATGACTTGATTGGAGCCCACCTGTGGTAAATTCAATTGATTGGACATGATTTGGAAAGCCACACATCTGTCTATATAAGGTCCCACAGTGAAAAGTGTATGTCCGAGCAAAAACCAAGCCACAAGGTCAAAGGAATTGTTCGTAGAGCTCTGTGACAGGATTGTGTCGAATTCAGTGGCATTATTTTATCATATTTTATCGTATGAAGAAAACAATTGAACAAAGCTGAATAAAATAGAAAGGATATTTTCTCCAAACGATTAGAGGGAGTGGCTATTCTGTGTTGAGCGGTTAACAAAGAAATAGTTACTCCTATATGCTTAATTTGGAGTTATTAAAGTAACTTCAGATGTTGTCCAAATGTTGGGCTATATGTTTAGATTTTGAATACATTGTAAGGATACATGATGCGACTAATGATGATTTTTTTTAAAGTTCAATGAAAGGCATGAGCTCTGCTTTGTTTTTTTGCGCAGGCTGTACAAACTTCATCAGTCTTTCATACACAATTTGAGAAGCACTTGATAATGCCTAAAAGTTCCTGCTGGCACCCCTTTGTGTGGCCATAGTGCACCCTAAAACAATCCATGCCCTTTGCTGCCCTCCACCCTAAATGCTGCCAGCTCCAAAGCATCTCACTCACATGGCTCTCCATCAAGTAAATGGGTTCTCAGACACATCGCAACTGCGCGCATCCTCATCCAATTCCAAGGTGCATAATAAAAACATTGGGATAACTGTCTATATTTACTTTGTCAGCCAACAAGATGAGTAGGTCTAATGAAGAGCAAAAGCATTAGCCTCGGTCCATCTACTGTCCCCCATAGTACAAAAGTTGACCTATTCTATTCTGAGCGAGAAATAAATATTCAAAACAGATCCAAAATTTCTACAACCACAAGCATCAAAATAAAATTGCGCGGTGTGGCTGACGTAACAGATCAGAACTTAAAATGTTGATAAACTATTAGGCTATTTCTTCACATTATAAGCGCAACAATGTGCACAAGGCAGGAGGATATAAGCACGAATGTTCTAGCGTAAAACACCATTATCAAAAGTAACCACAAATACCATTATGCATGTAATGCTTCTATTATAAAGGTGCATTTTATTTATTATTTGGACACTTTAGTTGTGATACAAAAATATAGGCCTATGGACTAGGCGACATGAGGTGTGCGACTATGATTCAAAAAAGAAGCCAAAAAAAGGCATTGTTTCTTTTGCTGGGCATCATTCACAAGTGATAATCTAGAATTCCCAAGTGACGGGCTAATACTGTCACCCATCAGACTATTGTTGATTTAATCTTGTCTTTACATATACTAAATAATATGTGTGAGATTTGTTTTGATTTAGAATGGACCATTATCATGCACCTGTATCGAAACAGGGGCAGCGGGAAACAATACATGTCATCTTTGCACTTCAATAGTGAATGGAGGACGCTTTTCCCTGTGTGGTTTATTGTCATGCCAGCCATGTAGGCTTTACTCCTGCTGTAAAGGTAAACAATGTGCTTAATATTAGGAAAGTTGAGAAATAAATATAGTAGGCATAGCATATAGAAAGCTGTTGGATCCTCTTTTTAATGGAGGAAATCACTGTTTTCTCACGCAATTGCAGAGCCTATTGAAATGTTGCGCAACATGAGCTCATGAAGTTTTCAATATGATTTTCGATTACATTTGCAATGATGTCAAAGTGATTTAGAGGGGCAATAGAGTGCTGATTGCCAGGCAATTAGCAAGTTTGGTAGGCCGTGACTAAACGGTCACATGGACTCGTGACCGCTGGTGTGGCGGAAATACGGTCACCGCATCAGCACTAGTCATACCCAAGAAGACTCAAAGCTGTAATCGCTGCCAAAGGTGCTTTAACAAAGTACTGAGTAAAGGGTCGGAAAACATATATAGAGGTGATATTTCCGTTTTTAAAATTTTTAATACATTCGCAAACGTATCTTAAAAACCTTTTTTTGCTTCGTCATTATGGGCTATTGTTTGTAGATTGATGAGGGGAGGAAAATCTATTTATAATAAGGCTGTAACCTAAGAAACTGTGGAAAAAGTGAAGGGGTCCGATACATGTATTACATAAAGATGCAGTAGATGATATAGAGTACAGTATATACATATGAGATGAATAATGTAGGGTATGTAAACATTATATTAAGTAGCATTGTTTATAGTGGCTAATGAAATATTTTACATCAATTCCCATTTTCTTACTTCTACCCCCTGAACCATAACTGAACTGGAGAAACTACTGGAGCGCTGCAGGTGATATTCTTTATCACACTACTAGTGTTATAGTGTGTGTGTGTGTGTGTGTGTGTGTGTAACAATTGACTGACATGATTTTGAATTATCTTTCACTGTGGGTACTTGACTGATTTCTGGGAGAAGTACATTTCCTGCTCAGTGGTGTTGTCTGCTTTGTGCCATCTCCTTCAGGTCATGGAGAGCTCCGATGATGACCCTGCCTACATGATAAGATTCAAGCTAACATTCGAAGGACCTGGACAAACACAAGGAAACCACCAAGCTCACATGGCTGAAGATAGCCACAAATCAAGACAGTGCAGTTTAAAAAATACAGATAAGAATAAGACATAAAGGTAACAAGTAATTAATGGGGAGCAGTAAAAAATAACAATATATACAGGGGGGTGATGGTACAGAGTCAATGTGCGGGGGCACCGGTTAGTTGAAGTAGTATGTACATGTAGGTAGAGTTAATTAAAGTGACTATGCATAGATGACAACAGAGAGTGGCAGTGGTGAGGAGAGGGAAGGGGTGGGTATTGTGAATTCTGGGTAGCCATTTGACAAGATGTTCAGGAGTCTTATGGACTTGGGGGGGGGGGGGGGTAGAAGCTGTTTAGAAGCCTCTCGAAAATAGACTTGGCGCTACAGTACTGCTTGCCGTGCAGTAGCAGAGAGAACAGTATATGACTAGGGTGGCTGGAGTCTGACACTTTTTTGGGACTTCCTCTGACACCGCCTGGTATAGAGGTCCATGGCAGGAAGCTTGGCCCCAGTGATGTACTGGGCCAGACGCACTGCCCTCTGTAGTGCCTTGCGGTCGGAGGCCGAGCAGCAGTTACCATAGCAGGCAGTGATGCAACCAGTCAGGATTCTCTCGATGGTGCAGCTGTAGAACTTTTTGAGGATCTGAGGACCCATGCCAAATCTTTTCAGTCTCCTGAGGGGGAATAGGTTTTGTTGTGCCCGCTTCACAACTGTCTTGGTGTGCTTGGACCATGTTAGTTTGATGGTGATGTGGACACCAAGGAACTTGAAGCTCTCAACCTGCTCCACTGCAGCCCCGTTGATGAGAATGGGGGCGTGCTCAGTCCTCTTTTTCCTGCGGTCCACAATCATCTACTTCGTCTTGATTACGTTAAGGGAGAGGTTGTTGTCCTGGCACCACACGGCCAGGTCTCTGACCTCCTCCCTATAGGTTGTCTCGTTGTCATAGGTGATCAGGCCTACCACTGTTGTATCATCGGAAAATGTAATCATGGTGTTGGAGTCATGCCTGGCCGTGCAGTCATGAGTGAACTGGGAGTACAGGAGGAGACTGAGCACGCACCCCTGAGGGGCCCCCGTGTTGAGGATCAGCATGGCGGATGTGTTGTTACCTACCCTTACCACCTGGAGGCAGCCTGTCAGCAAGTCCAGGATCCAGTTGCAGAGGGAGGTGTTTAGTCCCAGGATCCTTAGCTTACTGATGAGTTGAGGGCACTATGGTGTTGAACGCTGAGCTGTAGTCAATGAATAGCATTCTCACATAGGTGTTCCTTCTGTCCAGGTGAGAAAGGGCAGTGTGGAGTGCAATTGAGATCTCTGTGGATCTGTTGGGGTGGTATGCAAATTGGAGTGGGTCTAGAGTTTCTGGGATGATGGTGTTGATGTCAGCCATGACAAGTTACCTTAGTGTTCTTGGGCACAGGCACTGTGGTGTCTGCCTAAAACATGTTGGTATTACAGACTCGGAAAGGGAGAGGTTGAAAATGTCAGTGAAGACACTTGTAAGTTGGTCAGCCCATGCTCGCAGTACACATCCTGGTAATCCGTCTGGATCTGCGGCCTTGTGAATGTTAACTTTTTTAAAGGTCTTACTCACATCGGCTGCTTAGAGCGTGATCACAAAGTTTTCCGGTACAGCTGGTGCTCTCATGCATGTTTCAGTGTTATTTGCCTCGAAGCAAGCATATACGTAGTTTAGCTCGTCTGATAGCTGCCTAATGACACGAGCATCTCGGCTGTGATTCCCTTTGTAGTCTGTAATGGTTTGCAGGCCCTGACACATCCTCCGAGCGTCAGAGCCGGTGTAGTACGACTCAATCTTAGTCCTGTATTGATGTTTTCCTGTTAATGGTTCATCAGAGGGCATAGTGGGATTTATTTTAAGCTTCCGGGTTAGAGTCCCGCTCCTTGAAAGCAGCAGCTCTAGCCTTTAGCTCAGTGCGGATGCTGCCTGTAATCCATGGTTTCTGGTTGGGCTATGTACGTACGGTCACTGTGGGGACGACGTCATCGATGCACTTATTGATGATGCCAATGACAGATGTGGTGTACTCAATGTGATTGGAGGATTCCGGGAACATATTCCAGTCTGTCCTAGCAAAACAGTCCTATAACTTAGCATCTGCTTCATCTGACCACTTTTTTATTGATCTAGTCACTGGTGCTTCTTGCATTAATTTTAGCTTTTAAGAAATCAGGAGGATAGAATTATGGTCAGATATGTTAAATGGAGGGTGAGGGAGAGCTTTGTATGCATCTCTGTGTGTGGAGTAAACGTGGTACAGAGTTATTTTCCCTCTGGTTGCACATTTAACATGTTGATAGAAATTAGGATTTGCAAATAAATTAATTAAAAATCCTACAATGTGATTTTCTAGATTTTGTTTTCTCATTTTGTCTGTCATAGTTGAAGAGTACCTATGATGAAAATTACAGGCCTCATCTTTTTAAGTGGGAGAACTTGCACAATTGGTGGCCGACTAAATACTTTTTTGCCCCACTGTATGCATAGTCACTTTAACCATATCTACATGTACATACTAACTCAATAAGCCTGTAACTAGCCAGCTGTATGTCAATATTGTCGTCGTTCAGCCACGACTGTGAAGCATAAGATGTTACAGTTTTTAATTTCCCGTTGGTAGTTTAATCTTCCCAATAACTCGTCCATTTTATTGTCCAAAGATTGCATGTTTGTGAGAGAGAGACAGAGACAGACAGACACAGACAGAGAGACAGACAGAGAGAGTGTGTGTACTTCAAGAAAATGTATGAGGGTGTGGGTCTACTGGGAGCATTAGTAAGTTACAGGACTTTCATATTGTCTTAACTTGTTTATGGTGAATATGTCACTGAAAACATTCTGATAGAGAATATGTGTGTTTCAGTCCCTACATGCCTTTAACTCAATACACTGCTCAATACACTGTGATTTAGTGTCATCTTGATGACTATAAACATCTATATTAATGTCATCAATCTGAGGTTAAAAAAAAAATGAAATTTAAAAAAATTGAGTTTGTGTAAGGTAGTAACGCAAACTGTCCACATTAGCAAAATTAGTGCAATATAAAATAATTTAAAATGGCAAAATAATTCAACATTGGATGATGGTAGACAGTGCCCACTTAAACTATTGCAACAGTTACATCTAGTTCTCACTAATTTAACCATTTTGATATAATTTCTCTCAAAAACACAAGCTCCTTAATCCTACACTCCTTTGTCAGCAGCACATTTTGGCCATGGTTACTTTCAAGTACTTATTTTAAAAGCACCAGGTACCACATTGGGACTGTAGGGGCACGTTATTCCCAGGACATCAGAGCAGGAGAGAGGGGCACGTTATTCCCAGGACATCAGAGCAGGAGAGAGGGGCACGTTATTCCCAGGACATCAGAGCAGGAGAGAGGGGCATGTTATTCCCAGGACAGAGCAGGAGAGAGGGGCATGTTATTCCCAGGACATCAGAGCAGGAGAGAGGGGCATGTTATTCCCAGTACATCAGAGCAGGAGAGAGGGGCATGTTATTCCCAGTACATCAGAGCAGGAGAGAGGGGCATGTTGTTCCCAGGACATCAGAGCAGGAGAGAGGGGCATGTTATTCCCAGGACATCAGAGCAGGAGGAGAGAGGGGCACGTTATTCCCAGGACAGAGCAGGAGAGAGGGGCACGTTATTCCCAGTACATCAGAGCAGGAGAGAGGGGCATGTTATTCCCAGGACATCAGAGCAGGAGAGAGGGGCACGTTATTCCCAGGACATCAGAGCAGGAGAGAGGGGCACGTTATTCCCAGGACATCAGAGCAGGAGAGAGGGGCACGTTATTCCCAGGACAGAGCAGGAGAGAGGGGCACGTTATTCCCAGTACATCAGAGCAGGAGAGAGGGGCATGTTATTCCCAGGACATCAGAGCAGGAGAGAGGGGCACGTTATTCCCAGGACATCAGAGCAGGAGAGAGGGGCACGTTATTCCCAGGACATCAGAGCAGGAGAGAGGGGCACGTTATTCCCAGGACATCAGAGCAGGAGAGAGGGGCATGTTATTCCCAGGACATCAGAGCAGGAGAGAGGGGCATGTTATTCCCAGGACATCAGAGCAGGAGAGAGGGGCATGTTATTCCCAGGACATCAGAGCAGGAGAGAGGGGCACGTTATTCCCAGGACATCAGAGCAGGAGAGAGGGGCATGTTATTCCCAGGACATCAGAGCAGGAGAGAGGGGCATGTTATTCCCAGGACATCAGAGCAGGAGAGAGGGGCATGTTATTCCCAGGACAGAGCAGGAGAGAGGGGCATGTTATTCCCAGTACATCAGAGCAGGAGAGAGGGGCACGTTATTCCCAGGACAGAGCAGGAGAGAGGGGCATGTTGTTCCCAGGACATCAGAGCAGGAGAGAGGGGCACGTTATTCCCAGGACATCAGAGCAGGAGAGAGGGGCACGTTATTCCCAGGACATCAGAGCAGGAGAGAGGGGCACGTTATTCCCAGGACATCAGAGCAGGAGAGAGGGGCACGTTATTCCCAGGACATCAGAGCAGGAGAGAGGGGCATGTTATTCCCAGGACATCAGAGCAGGAGAGAGGGGCATGTTATTCCCAGGACATCAGAGCAGGAGAGAGGGGCATGTTATTCCCAGGACAGAGCAGGAGAGAGGGGCATGTTATTCCCAGTACATCAGAGCAGGAGAGAGGGGCATGTTATTCCCAGGACATCAGAGCAGGAGAGAGGGGCATGTTATTCCCAGGACAGAGCAGGAGAGAGGGGCACGTTATTCCCAGGACATCAGAGCAGGAGAGAGGGGCATGTTATTCCCAGGACATCAGAGCAGGAGAGAGGGGCATGTTATTCCCAGGACATCAGAGCAGGAGAGAGGGGCATGTTATTCCCAGGACAGAGCAGGAGAGAGGGGCATGTTATTCCCAGGACATCAGAGCAGGAGAGAGGGGCACGTTATTCCCAGGACATCAGAGCAGGAGAGAGGGGCATGTTATTCCCAGGACATCAGAGCAGGAGAGAGGGGCATGTTGTTCCCAGGACATCAGAGCAGGAGAGAGGGGCATGTTATTCCCAGGACATCAGAGCAGGAGAGAGGGGCACGTTATTCCCAGGACATCAGAGCAGGAGAGAGGGGCACGTTATTCCCAGGACAGAGCAGGAGAGAGGGGCACGTTATTCCCAGGACATCAGAGCAGGAGAGAGGGGCACGTTATTCCCAGTACATCAGAGCAGGAGAGAGGGGCATGTTATTCCCAGGACATCAGAGCAGGAGAGAGGGGCACGTTATTCCCAGGACATCAGAGCAGGAGAGAGGGGCATGTTATTCCCAGGACATCAGAGCAGGAGAGAGGGGCATGTTATTCCCAGGACATCAGAGCAGGAGAGAGGGGCATGTTATTCCCAGGACATCAGAGCAGGAGAGAGGGGCACGTTATTCCCAGTACATCAGAGCAGGAGAGAGGGGCACGTTATTCCCAGTACATCAGAGCAGGAGAGAGGGGCATGTTATTCCCAGGACATCAGAGCAGGAGAGAGGGGCATGTTATTCCCAGGACAGAGCAGGAGAGAGGGGCACGTTATTCCCAGGACAGAGCAGGAGAGAGGGGCATGTTATTCCCAGGACATCAGAGCAGGAGAGAGGGGCATGTTATTCCCAGGACATCAGAGCAGGAGAGAGGGGCACGTTATTCCCAGGACATCAGAGCAGGAGAGAGGGGCATGTTATTCCCAGGACATCAGAGCAGGAGAGAGGGGCATGTGTGTCAGTGAGTAGAAACTTATCACGCCCTGGTTGGACGGCTGGGAGGCACGCTGCCGACTCCATTCCAGTATCAACAACACATGACACAACGCATTGAAGTCAACCACTGACAGCCTACTGTAGTAGCCAGGCCATAGGGAGGGACAACACATACAGTTGGCTACAGTGGACAGAAAAAGGTCAGGAAATTGTCCAGTGCTCGTATCATACACAGCTCAGATGAATGGACCACTGCACATTTTGAAAAGGCATGTGATATTTATTATTACCCTTTTAAAGTCATTTCTCAATTTTATTTCTCACTGCATTTGTTGGTAAGGGTTGGGTGCTTTTTCTATGCTTCCCTTTTGTTTTTCTTCAAAAACTGCTGAATACACAATATTTTTGGTTAAGGAAAATATATTTTACAACGTTTTAAATAGTACAATGATTCTCTACACAATGACTGCTTGTTTTGTCACAAAATCTATAATTCGGCGAACTATTAGAAGTTTAGCAACCAGGAAATGGCGGAGTGATCACTGCATAGTGCCCCTTTAAAGACAAACAAACTGCAGCACCACGTCTCAGGCTGTCTCCCAAAGTACTGCTGGCACTCTGTTCCCATTCCAGTGTGTGTGTCCTGGTCTAAACCTTGCATGGAGTCCCCAGACACCCAGTCTGGTCATAGGAAGTACAAAGTAGGAAGTCAGCAACACTGGGACACTAAGAGAAAGTAATAGGATAGGCCCACACTAATAAGACAAACAGTGTTCCCCACTCTGCATCACTGTGTAGCCTACTGTATGCTCGTAACCTCTGTATTAGATATGCACATACATGAGCATGGTTTGGGTTGGAGAATGATGATTGTCGACGACAGCTCTGTTCAACATCATAGTGCCCTCCAAGCTTGTTACCAAGCTCGAGACCCAGGGACTGAACACCTCCCTCTACAACTGGATCCTGGACTTCCTGACAGGCAGGGTAAACAACAACACCTCTGCCACGCTGACTCTCAACACGGGGACCCCCAGGGGTGTGTGCTTAGCCCCCTCCTGTACTCCCTGTTCACCCATGGAGTCGTGCTTGGCTCAGCAGTCAACACCATCATGAAGTTTGCTGACAACACAACAGAGGAAGCCTGTGTCAGAAGAAGGCCAAAAAGAATTGTCAAAGACTCCAGTCACCCAAGTCATAGACAGTTCTCTCTGCTAACACATGGCAAGCGGTACCGGAGGGCCAAGTCTAGGACCAAAAGGCTCCTTAACAGCATCTACCCCCAATCCATAAGACTGCTGAACAATTAGTCAAATGGCCACCGGGCTATTTACATTCACCCCCCCTTTGTTTTTACACTGCTGCTGCTCGCTGTTATTATCTATGCATAGTCACTTTACCCCTACCTACATTAACAAGTGACCTCGACTAACCTGTACCCCCGCACATTGACTCGGTACCGGTACCCCCTGTATATAGCTTTAGAACTGCATTATCCTGTTTCTTCTCTCACATTTCACGTGTTTTATTTAATATCAATATCACAACCTTCTTTCTCCATTGTTGGGAAAGAGCTCGCAAGTTAAGCATTTCACTGTACTTTATTGCACATGTGGATGTGACCAAAAAGCTTCAAAATATTCCCCTGCAGAAAACACCTGCCTGAGTGAATGTGATAGGTGAGAGCCCTGAGTGCCCATCCAGTGATCAGGAAGGGAGGGAGATGAGGTTAAAATAGATGAAGAGAGGAAGCCATTTAGCAGTATTGGGACATGTCCCAGGGATGGTACAGAGAGGGGGTAAGGGCATGAAATGCAACACCACCTCACACACGCATCATCCCCCCCCAGCCATTAGTTTCCCCCTGATGCCCAGTATCCCCAGTGCCAGAGGCCCCCGCTGCCCTGAATCCCGTTACTAACACCATGCCAACGGAGCCGGCCTCGCCAGTCAGCTGAACACAGATCCGGTTTCCCTCCTTAATGCTCCCAACAAGCCTGTTCCCTCTGTGGCCAAGTGTCAAACCAACCCCTCCCCCAAAGTCACCCCCGAGGACTAGTACCACTCTACCCTGCCTTGACCCTGAATATCTTTATACATCATATTGAGAAAGGCAGGTGATCCATCCAGAGACCCAGGTCAGGCATGGTTGTGTTAGAACCGCTCCCCAGGTACAAAGCCCCGGGTGTGTGTTTCAGCTGGGCTGCCTGGTTGGCTGGCTGGCCTGGGTGATGTGTTGACGCTGGTAATTAAAAGAGAATACGGGAAAGAGAAGCTGTTAGACCTATAGCTCTCCCTGGCATAATCCGAACTTGAGATGCAGGAAACTGCAACTCAAATCTTAGCGCGAATTTTCCATTGAGACCAATGCACGATTCAATGGTGGTGTAGTTTCACGCATGTTTCTCAAATTAGGTTTCTATCCTTTAATTACTCCTAACCAGAAGGGACACACCATCGTCACGTTAACAAACATCATAATGCCCAGTTTCACATCCCCCAAAATCAGCTTAAGGGGTTCAACGCATTCTGTCATCCTCTAAAGAGGAAGCCTGTGTCAGAGGAAGGCCCAAAAAATTGTCAAAGACTCCAGTCACCCAAGTCATAGACAGTTCTCTCTGCTAACACACGGCAAGCGGTACCAGAAAGCCAAGTCTAGGTCCACATACATACTACTATAGGACAAAGTGGATATACACATACACACACAAAAGTATGTGAACACACATTCAAATTAGTGGATTCAGCTATTTCAGCCACACACGTTGCTGACAAGTGTATAAAATCAAGCACACAGCCATGCAATCTCCATAAACAAACACTGGCAGTAGAATGGCCAGTACTGAAGACCTCAGGGACGTTCAACGTGGTTCCGTCATAGGATGCCATCTTTCCAACAAGTCAGTTCCTCAAAATGTCTGCCCTGCTAGAGCTGCCCTGGTCAACTGTGTCGTGTCTGGACTATCATTAAATGTGAAGACCGCTATTTTATCAAATCTATTCTCTGTGTAATTATTATTACGTGATTACACAAATCATGGAAACTTTGACTAGGAAGTTGGGGCACCACGGGAAAATGTTTATAGAGTCTCTAATTCCCGAATCGACTCTTCAGATATTTTCATATCTTATTGATTAGTCTATGAATGTATCATTATTACCTCATGAGTTCTCATTACTGAACGTCGCAAACCCTTGGATATCTGCATGAACCCTAGCCTAAATGATGAATCATCGATATACAAATGGGCTTATTTATTTACCGATTAACTAAATAACCACAGAAATACATAAAACAAACAATAGATATTGGTTAATAACACAATGCATTGATATGTCCCTAGTGGGCTAAACCCATATGACGGCTTGGTAGACAATGAAAGTTTATTCACTACACACAGTTGATAATTCAATTAATTGAACTGCTAATCCTTTGCACATGAACGGCCGCTCATTCGAGAATAATTGCAATGTATATATTTACATCCGTATGTCGTTGTCGTCTTCTCTGTTGGAATTGCTGGTCCGTATTGCCAGTCAGTTTATCAGAGAGTCTCTGGTTAACTTCCCCAGAAGTCAATGTCTTTCGTAGTTGTGGCTTTCTCCGCGGCTCTGGATAGTGTCTGTTGTAATGGATACGCCAGGCGTTGCATAGAATAGATTATTCAGCGGATGTCTGTATTCTCGTACTAGATTTATGTAATTTCCAGCTGCAGACTAGTAATTCTACATCTAGGATTTGGTCTTATTCTGTAGTGATCGATAGTCTCAGAGTTGAACCATTTCCAGCCGTGTAGCCAACACTACACTCTGTATGGTCTCCATGGACTACAGAGTTGTTGTTCTTAACCATTTCACATGTTGCGTCAGCTGCATGTTTTCTAGTCTAATAGTCTATAGAATTGTAGCCATTCCAACGTGGGGACTCCGTCCCGGCGTTCTCTGACTTCATGTCAATTTTTTAGGGAGTGGGTTTTATACTCTGAGGAAAAAGGGACGATTCCATGACACATGATGTCATGTCTGGCCTCACGGGGGCATGGTCACTGACTAGTTCAACTTTATATGAAAATCCATACTCAAATTTAGAAGGCTAACATCACATTACATCTTTTCACAAATAGTTCATATTTACTCATTCATTTTATCCAACATCTATATGTAAATCTGATCATTGAAAAGTGTAGACAAACAGAAATACAGTAATGTGGGTTTCCTGTCCTTCATGAAATCACCAAATGAAACACACTCGTCATGACTGTCCCTTAAGTGTCCACGGACCACTCCCACATTATCAAAAATAGAAAATTAATTTCATTATTCAAACTTTTGATGTCCAAGGGTTTCTCTGTGTTCCACAGTTTACATTCCAGTCTCCAACACTACAGAGCATAGAGGCAGCGTGTTTTATGACAGACCATAAAACAGCTTCCCACTCGTAGCGTGAACCCACTGTAACCTGAACCTTCAGATCGTCACAGGAGAGTTATGACATCTCTAAGTGTTGTTATTGTGAAGTGGAAACATCTAGGAGCAACAACAGCTCAGCCTGGGAAATGGTAGACCACAAACTCACATAGTGGAACAGTGAAGTGCTGAAGCTTGTAAAATTTGTCTGTCCTAGGTTGCAACACTCACTACCGAGTTCCAAAGTTCCTCTGGAAGCAACGTCAGCACAATAACTGTTCGTCGGGAGCTTCTTGAAATTGTTTTCCATGACCGAGCAGCCGCACACAAGCCTAAGATCACCATGTGCAATGCCAAGCGTCAGCTGGAGTGGGGAAAAACTAGCCACCATTGGACTCTGGAGCAGTGGAAACCAGTTATCTGGAGTGATGAATCACGCTTCATCATCTAGCAGTCCAAAGGACAAATCTGGGTTTGGCGGATGCCAGGAGATCGCCATCTGCCCCAATGCAGGGTCAACTGTAAAGTTTGGTGGAAACGGTCTGGGACTGTTTTCATGGTTCAGGCTAGGAAAATCTTAACGCTATAGCATATAATGACATTCTAGACAATTCTGTGCTTCCAACTTCGTAGAAACAGTTTGCAGACGGCCCTTTTCTGTTTCAGCATGACAATACCCCTGTGCACGAAGCTAGGTCCATACAGAAAAGGTTTGTTGAGATCTGTGTGGAAGAACTTGACTGGCCTGCACAGAGCCCTGACCTCAACCCCATTGAACACCTTTGGCATGAATTGGAATGCCAACTGCGAGCCAGGCCTAATCGCCCAACATCAGTGCCCGACCTCACTAATGGTCTTGTGGCTGAATGGAAGCAAGTCCCTGCAGCAATATCACGACATCTAGTGGAAAGCCTTCCCAGAAGAGTGAAGGCTGTTATAGCAACAAAGGAGGGGGGGGGGGGGACACTCCATATTACACTGTACTTGTGCATGTGAAAAATAAAACTTGAAGTTGAAATTAAGGGATGGTGGAGGCTGGAGGATAGGAGGAGGGTGGATGGAAAGAGTGCCCTCTGCCTGTCCTGCTGTCATCCCTCTGATGCCCCTGGCTGTCACAATACAACACCCAACAGAGATGGGCGGAAAGGGGCCGTCCCCCCACCCTATGCCAGGAGGACTTTGCAGAGGGGCAGAAAGGGCCCTCTTTCTCCCTCTCGCAACCTTTTTTGGGGGTGCAATTTTAAAACTAATTTCTGGTAATTATACACATTTTGCAATGACTTAAGCTATGTTCATATGATATCGGAGTGAGAGTGACTAACAAAATCAATGGGGGTCCCTGGAGGTCAGTGTCCCTGGACACTTATATAACTGGCAAGACCAACTTACTGTAAATTGAAGATGTTAGTGACGGTCAGTGACTGACATAAGAGGAAAACGGCTGATGCACTACCAAATGTATAAATTGCATGTTATTATATTATGCTACCAGTAAGTTGAGACCGACTGACTTCCTAAAACAGGTTTTTTTAACCGACAGCATCATCTGTGCAGAGACTGGAGAAAACAATGAAATGCTCTTGGAGTTGCAGCGGTGTATTACGTGTGCAATTTGAGTTGATCTGTGAGGTGCCCACCTCGGAGGTCTAGAACTATCCAGCCGAACCAACAAGAGGACCACTTGTGCCCTATACAACACTGAGTGATAGCAAACTGAAGCAGCCGTTTACCCACAGGTGATTCATACATGATTCATTCTTTATGTGGGCCACCCCTAGCCTACTGTTGCACTGGAACAAACCAACTAGGCAGGCAGCACAGCAGGGGCATCCATACAGTCTATTTTCAGATCAGCCATCCAGGTTACATTCATCAAGCAACAACACCAGGCATTTCACAGACACAGAATACTGAAATATACCAATAATTGATTCTACTGAAATATACTAAGTATTAACTCTACTGAAAAACATGTAATAACTGGTTTCCCAGGGGCCTGGAATATTACCATAACATAAGATAAAATAGAGAATTTTGCAGCCTATATTAGGTGTACTCCCTACAGCATATAATGGCCTGTTGTTGTATGTTGGTGACAGTTTTCTAGCTATAGGGTAGTTGACAGCTCCTCAGCCTACCCACTGGGAAAAAGTGGTTGCATCAACGTTGTTTCCACATCATTTCAACAATGTTGAAAACTTCACTATTTTTTTCACCTTACCTTTAACCTAAATCCAATAACATGTTTTGTTGATTTTACGTTGAATAAACGTTAGTTGACTCAACCAAATGTAAATCAACACTATAAGTTGATGGTGAGTCACTATCCCAGTGAAGGCTAATGCAACAACACGAATTGGACTCCAAGTCAATATGCCATGGTAAATCAACCTCCCCAGCCCAGGCCGGAGAGCTTTTATAAACAATGGATGACAACGTCGGGTCATAAGGTGGACAGTAAAATGTGTCAAGACAGACAGTGGCGTAACATCTATCACCGTAAATGTGACATTATGCACAACTTGCCTTTATAATATGAGCGTCACATCAATAACCAACCGTTGAGGTGTTTGTCATTACCTTCTTTTTGATGTTACAGTGGCAGCAGACGGTCCACAGGTATTTGAGGGTCCTCCACAGGAGAATGATGAAGAGACCTCCGAAAAACGTGACCATGGAGGAGGCGAGGAATGCCCACCACATGCGCTGGCCATTGTTGTCGCAGGGCACGTCTGGCGAGAAGGGGATGATCACGTCCATCTTGGACATAGAGATCGAGGAGTCCGGATTTTTGTTAAAATAGTTATTTCTACTCATCATAGAGTTGCCGCTTCCATGGGTAACGGTGGCGTCCGCCTCAGCTAGCATCTAGGAGCCTTGTAGAGCCTATGCCAGCGTCCCCAGCCCCACTCACCAGCCATATTGCTTTAAAAAAACTATACGTTGTATATTCTCACCCGCACTTAATTAATTGTATGTTTATTTCAATCTATTTCAGATTTCCACGACAGTCGAAAACGCCGCACGCACTAACTGGACCGAAATAGCCGGTCGGTGTCCATTCGCGAGAGGCATTTAAATCCGCAGTAATGACAAACGTTGAGCGCTTTTCATTTTGAGAGCTTTTCCCAGTTTTTCAGGACCAATGCCATGGCAAAGATGGTCTGTCTCATCTAGCAGCCGTCGAGGCTGCCAATGGTGTTTCAGATTATGATAGGCGCAGCGACATTGAAAAGGGGCTGTTTTCTTCAAACAGTTTCTGTCCGACCTCTCAAGTCGTCTTCCATCCAGGGATTCGGGTCGATTAACAGTGGAAAATTGATTTCACTTTTCTAAACACCAATTTAATCGATAGCCTCGATGGTTTTTGAATGGCAGAAGCTATTTCAAGTCCCCAAACTGTTGCCACGATGCGAAAACACAAACGACATCATCTAGCGGAGTGTTCGCTTTCTGACATATAAGCGCTCGGGTGATGTCGCCTTCGCAACTGACTGTCCCCATTCCTTCCCCTTGATCCAGCCCAGTGTCGCGCAGATCCGCCAGTTGATAGTGCCTGTCAGAGCCGCTCGCTCCACTGAATGCTAGAGAGATTTACAGGTCGGAGGGGCGGTGCGTAGCTCAAAGATGGTCAGAAAGCAGTAATACCGCCAAGCGCTGATGTTTATACCAAGTGCCAGCCACTTGTCTCGGTCAGTTCCTATTGTGCTTTCAAGACCACCGAGAACTCGGGAAAAAACTAGATCAAGTCATGACGTCGTGACGTCAGGTCGGAAAGTCGGAGATCTACAAAGAACCACAGAGTTTCCGATTTGGAATTCGGAGTTGGATGACCGTTCAAAAAAAAAAAAAAAATCCCAGTCGCAGCTTGTTTTTACCGAGTTCTCAGTGGTTTTGAACGCGGCATTAGGCAATACATTGCGTTCTTTCAGTGTAATGTGTTCACGTTTAAAGTGACACATGTCTCTGAGCTACATATGTGACTGTCATGTTCATTTGAACAGCAGCCGACAATATCTCGTACTGTGATGCAGCAGCAACTTCGGTTTGAAATGTCAAGGCTTCCATTTTAGGACAGTTATTAGATTAGCCACAGATGATTCCATCGAGTTCATACAACACAGCAGTTGTCCCCATTTTAATTCTCAAAACTGAACCTGCCTGAACCTCCCTTACTACACAGGCCTCTGTCACTATAATGACATTTTCTTATTTTCTCTTATCTGTAAATGACATTGGCTTATTTTCATCTTCATTTGAAGGAGGCTCCTTCAATCATTCACCATAATGTGTTTCCAGTGCCAAAGCCCTTATTCTGCTCCCAGGCAATTATCCTTTACATTCTGAAGACAATTAGACAGAGGATAAGACAGGAACAGGTGCCACCCACAGACGGATGCATCAGTGGCCTATAGAAAGACTGTGTCTCAGGACAGGACGGTCACAGAGGGCACATGAGGACCCACAGCTGGGAGTGGGACTTGGACTGGAACCAGTGACCTCACCCTTCCAGGGAAAGTACACTAGGCCTACCATGTGCCATTGTCTTGACAGAGATCATAGTGTGCTACACTGTCTCAACACCTCCCCTATTACCCATGTCCTTTGAGGTCAAAGCCTTGAATTACTTTTCACCATATTCTATACTAACTACACTGTTGAACTGATCTGTGTTGATGATAGAGGCTGACTGGGACAAAAATTGTCCCAGGCATTTTCAACACACCAACCCATTTTTTTCCTTAGGGCCCCCATTTTTAGCCAGATAGGGATCCTTTTTGCACAAAAATCCAAGTTTGACAGTCCCACGGGGCTAAAACTGGACCAGCCCATCTGGTGTATGCCAGAAATGCCAGATGCCTAGTCCTCCCCTGGTTGATGAGACCAAGGACACACAGATCAAAAATATTTAAATCAACCAACAGTTTCAGGGAGACGTGTAGCTGCAGGTCGTGGGCAACCCTATGCTGCCCCACTTCTTGTGTAGTGTTTTCACTTTGAATGAAAACAAGGGGGTTGACCCCTGAGCCGCCTTGGGCTGGCTTTCTGGGCAGCTGCAACCTGGCCTCAGAGCATTTAAAATTATTCTGTACGTAAATCCGTGACACTCCATTTAGTATGATCTGTTGCGTTTCGTATGGTATGTATTAATTTGTGGATGTCCATCATCCATTTCATATGATATGTTACGAATTACAATTCGTATATGTTACTAATTGCAATTTGTACAATATATTAAGAATATACAATATGTACAATATGTTACAAATTTGGGGGTTAAGTTTAAGAGTTAGATTAAAGGGTTTTCAAATGGCTGAAGATATTTCAAGTCCACAAACTGTTGCCACAATGCGAAAACACAAATGGCACAATCTGGCAGCGTAGGGTTGAGGTTAGGAGTTAGGTTAAAGGGTTAAGGTTAGGATTAGGGTTAGCTAAAAGTGGTAGGGGAATGATTAGTCAACATGCTAAGTCGTTGCAAAGTAGCTAAAAGTAGTAAGTAGTTGCAAAGATGCTAATCAGCTAAAATGCTAAAGTTGTTCGTAGAGCGATTCAACCGTGCAACCTTTGGGTTACTAGACGTTCGCATTATACATCCACCCCGACCAACCACCCTCCTTTTGTTTATGCCTTAGGTAACCTTCTGTCTTATGTAACCATCCTAACATATCATACTAATTTGCGTGTGTCCCGGATTTACATTTACTTTGTTACATCTAGTTTATGAGACCAGACTGCTGGGCAAGGTGCGTCTTTGTATTAAATCCTGCCTACTTGAATGCCCCTGCTGCCATGGCCTGGTCGTCACTAGTTACCACAGCCACAGTCATAAACCCTGCTTATTTCTAGCATTTCCCTTCTTAAAATCAGATTTTACGCTGCGTTCACGTGCTAGTTGGAACTAGGAAACTCAGAAATGTCCAACTTCCCAACTGGTAGAATGCAGCACGTGTTTCGGAAAGTATTCAGACCTCTTGACTTTTTCCACATTTTATTACATTGCAGCCTTATTCTAAATGGAAGAAATATTTTTTTGGGGGACAGAAATCGACACACAAAACCCCATAATGACAAAGAAAAAACAGTTTTTTAGAAATGTTTGCAAATTTATAAAAAAGAGAAATATCTTATTTACATAATTATTCAGACGCTTTGCTAGGAGACTCGAAATTGAGCTCAGGTGGATCCTGTTTCCATTGATCATCCTTGAGATGTTTCTACAACTTGGAGTCCACCTGTGGTAAATTCAATTGATTGGAGATGATTTGGAAAGGCACACACCTCTCTATATAAGTGTAACGGATGTGAAACGGCTAGCTTAGTTAGCGGTGCGCGCTAAATAGCGTTTCAATAGGTGACGTCATTTGCTCTGAAACCTTGAAGTAGTAGTTCCCATTGCTCTGCAAGGGCCGCGGATTTTGTGGAGCGATGGGTAACGATGCTTCGTGGGTGACTGTTGTTGAGGGTCACTGGTTCGCGCCCGGGTATGGGCAAGGGGACGGTCGAAAGTTATACTGTTACATAAGGTCCCACAGTTGACAGAGCATGTCAGAGAAAAAACCCAGCCATGAGGTCGAAGGAAATGTCCATAAAGCTCAGAGACAGGATTTTGTCGAGGCACAGATCTGGGGAAGAATACTAAAGCATTTCTGCAGCATTGAAAATCCACAAAAACACAGTGGCCTCCATCATTCTTAAATGGAAGAAGTTTGGAACTACCAAGACTCTTCCTAGAGCTGGGCGCCCGGCCGAACTGGGAAATCTGGGGAGAAAGGCCTTGGTCAGGGAGGTGACCAAGAACTGAATGGTCACTGACAGAGCTCTAGAGTTCTTCTGAAGATGGGAGAATCTTCCAGAAGGACAACTATCTCTGCAGCACTCTACCAATCAGGCCTTTATGGTAGAGTGGCCAGATGGAAGCCACTCCTCAGTAAAAGGCATATGACAGCCTGCTTGGAGTTTGACAAAAGGCACCTAAACTCTCAGGCCATGAGAAATACGTTGGTCTGATGAAACCAAGATTGGTGGTTCCAAACATCTCAAGCATGATCTGGAAACAGGATGCACCTGAGCTCAATTTCGAGTCTCCTACGAGCAAAGGGTCTGAATACTTATGGAAATAAGGTATTTCTGTTTTTATTTTTAATACATTGTTTTCACTTTGTTTTTATGGGGTACTGTGTGAAGATTTGTTTTTATTTATACATTTCAGAATAAGACTTAACAAAATGTGGAAAAAGTCAAGGGGATTGAATACTTTCGGAATGCACTGTATGTAGAGGACACAGTTGTGACTTACTTATTTAGTGGTAATTGTCTTTTTACGTGGATTTTTACATAGGTGAGGCTTGACTAATGCAGGGTTGAGACATGGTTCCATAAGCTTGTCTGCTCGATGCATTTGTTTATTTTTCCAATAAATATGCAGGAATACTTTATGCAGGATTTCACACAGAATAGTGTGCCATCCCATAGAGGAAGGAAGAAGAGGCTTTACTAATACAGGGTTGAGAGTTGAGGAGGAGGTGTGACGCTTGGCTAGGGGAGGGTTGAGCTCTGAGGAAGAATGACACAGTTCATAATATGTATTCCATACACGTATTTGACAAACTGGTCTCCATTTGGGTGCCAAGCTTTCCATGACAACAAAAACAGTGTTCCTATTCTATGGAATATGGTGGGAAACTTCCTCCAGCTAATACATCAGCCTATCTGATTGCGTACATAATTGTGAATAATATATTTCTTCAAATCTTTGATAGGGAGTGAAAGAGTGCACACTTTGGGGAGAAAGGGGAGCAAGATAATGGTACTTGAGGGTTGGTCCAAGGGCCTGGCAAACGGGAGAGGGTATGGTGGGTCATGGGACGATCTCTCACCCCAATGAGTAGGCCAGGGAGCTGGAGGCCAGTTATCTCCTTGCACATCATGGGAAGAAGACCATGTGACCTTAGTTACAGCTTTGAGAACGTGACCTTGAGCATTGGAAGCCCAATCTACCAATCAAATCTGGTGTAGCTAGAGGCTGCCTAACTTGATGGAATGGGGAATCACACAGCACAAAGTGCATTTCTGGTACTGGACTGTATAGAAATGTCGTCTATAAGTTTCTTGGATTTATTGACAGTGAAGATACTGTAGTTTATCAGTAATGAGAATATTGTAATTGAATAATTTCCCCAAATGGAATATAATCATGCAAATACAATTTGGGGGGGGGACATTTAACCATTTTCATTGTTAAATCCATTATAATGATCAGTGTAGGACCATTTGATGACAGTTGGCAAGACCGTTGGCCAGAACAAAGTCATTCAGTAAAAGAACATGACCCTTTCTCTAACATTGTCTTTCTTCCCATCCTGTACACTGATGGGAGAGGAGTCAGAGGACTGAACAGGTGAAAGTCCTGTCTCTGTGATGTCAGCCAAGAGTGGAAAACCTGGTTTATTGTTGCTCTACTATTACATCTTGGTTAGGGATGTCGGCTGAATGCAGAGTAATGTGTGGCAAGCTTTGTCATTTCTGAGAAGCCGTATCACTCTACAGTGATCCAGAGAGATACAGCTGCCTTATTCTCTGCACAGAAACATTGATGGATGTTGGTTTTATCTGCCATGTCGTTTACTCTGCTGCGTTCAGCTACATTATATATATTTTTATTATAGTGCATCTCTGAAGGGTGGCAGATTTTAGGGGCATCATATTTCAGAATGCGAAACACTACATTTTCCTGCTTTATATCAAAATCAAAATAAACCTCTGTGCTGTGTATCTTACATGTATTTGCTGGGGATCTGTCCTCTATGGATACACTGTGCGTTCTCATCCAGCTGCCAGATCATCAGAGGCCAATGCTGCCCTTTAGGTAACTGTGCGTGGTGTCTGGTTGGGTGCCTTTTCAATGCAAAATGAGCAATAACTACTGTATTCTATTTCCAAAGGGATGATTGAACAATATTAAGTGGTCTACGTTTAATATTTCCTAGTACTGAATGAAACAAGGTTGCCAACTAACTCATTCAAGAACAGGGAGAGATAGCGAGACACATAACTGATGACTCCCACTTGCAGAGATATTCAGCGATCAAGTCGTGGAGATCTCCACAGGTGGGTGTATCCTTAACAGCATGCAGCAAAATGGCAGTTTGGCTAACAACCAATGTTAAAGCATTCTTGCAAGAGCTGCACTCTACCGATTGGCTGGTGTGCAGTCACGTCGCTGAAATTTGCATAAACCTTTGGAACCTTGAACACTGGAAGCTAGCTCGCTGGTCGCCAACTGTTAAGTCGCTGTGTCTCCTCACATCTTCTTCCATTGAAAATGACTGCAGCTAGGTCGCTGATATTCTCGCCAAGTGTAAGTCCCCAGTAATGAGTCTCACACAGAAGCCATGTCATTGTGATAGAGAAAATGACTTTTATTCTAATGTTCATATCACATTTTTCAAAGAAAATAAAAATAAAACCGCAGAACAGTACCTGGCAGCTTGTCATTCTTCTTAGAAATACAACCATTTCACATGGCATCCCTCATTTTAAACCATCTCTACCTACTACAAAAAAGGTACATTACAATTGTACTTAATATGCCTATCATACAGCCCAATAGTCAAACTTCAGATCTGATTTTCCTTTGAAAAACTGTGCATTAAGTCCCTTTTTCAGCAAGAATGCAAATATGGAGGAGCATTGTCTGTCTGCTTTCTAATCAAGATGATTAAAGAATAAAAAGGCCATCAATGAAATGTATGGAACTAATGTGATACATTTAAAATGTGAATTAGATAGTAAAAATTATATAGTACCTATTTATTTATAATGTCTACTGGGAAACCTAGGAACCATTTGTTAAGGTCCACAGAATAACAAGTGCAAAACAGAAATAAAAAAGATCAAACTGACGTACTGGATTTTGGCACATTAGGATGCAGGAGAATGTGTTTATGCCTCTTAGATAAAAATACAAAAATACATTAAATAACAATGGGGGAAAAAATATCACTAACATTTAAATGCTTTTATTAAGGAATAAGAAAAAATATATAATTTGCTCCATGGTGTCATTCTGGTTTGTGAGTACGTTTAAAAAAGGTGACAACCAAAAACAAAAACAGTAAAACATGCAAATACCTGCTAAGACATGACTACTGAACTTCCACAGGCCTGAGAACTAGTTGAAATACATATACTGTAGAATAATTCATCTGCATACTGTTACAGTCCATAGGCCCCTGTGAGGCATGTACACTCACACAAACACACACACATATATATATATATACTCTATATTGTCTTTAAATATGTGACAGATAGATATGTGATGGAGACACAGTGGTCTGTCTAGCCCTGGAGTGTATTCTGAGGTGGTCACTGTCTGGCCTACCCTCACAACCTTGCCATTGTCATACGCTCTGTACTGTCTCATTCCAAAACAAGCTCTGGGGGGACCCCAGGACGAGTTTGGGAAGCCCTGCTCTATAGTGTTTGTTTGCAGACCTATAGTGTTAACTTGGGTTGAAAAATTCTGTGAACTTTCAATAAAATCCTTGGTTTACGGATTTCCTGCTTATTCACCTCCCGATTCCAGGAATCCTCCAACGGGGATTTCTGGAACTACAGGGAATTTTGCAACCCTAGTGTTAACGTCATGGTGTTTGCAGATCTAAAGGTAACAGATGGGTGTGAACAGCATGGTGATGGCTCCAGCTAGCCTTCCAATGGGCAATGGGGAGGTCCTATCGCCATATTGCTTCAACTGATTCTGTTCCATCAGATCGGAAAGGGTAAGGAATGGGGGCCTGTCTCCGACGGAAGGCACTTCCGATAAGCCCGTAAACTGTCCACTCATGTGCAGTAACCATAGAAACGCAACGAGTAGACCAGACACCATTTGCTACTGCCATGTGTGATTTTCATGGCTTTTGCTTTGCTATAGACACAATTTAATTTGACACAGTTACACACGTGATGCACACCGAAGTTTGGTATGATTGAAAGCTGTAAAATATTGTTTGATTTGACCCTTTCAAAATCGCCTTTTGGATAAAACATTTTTTGACAGAAGACCGATAAGACATATCGCTTGGAGAGGTTTGTCTGTTCTACAGGTAACGTTTCTATGGCGTCAACTTCATACCAATATCAAAGACCATGTTTCAATCCAACCAACAGTCATTACAATTCATCAATAATATTACTCTCTCTCTCGTACACACGATTCATACGCACACAGTTATTATTATTCCACATTATTAGTTGTCAGTCATTGAACGGGGTGTGTAAAACAGGGTGATGTCATTTGATACACAGGTTTGATTTAAGGGCTGATTCTGGGTCAGGGGGGTCTAACACCTTCCAGCAGAACATTTAACAACAATACACACTCATTTCTTAACTGTAAAAGGCTGCTTACAATGCAGCTTTACAGAAACACCACCTTAAAACCCTTAGGGAAGACCAAATGAAGTGTAACACCCTGTCAGTTCTACCAACCTGCTATAGATTACACAGAGAAGAAAAGGCTCTGGTTAAAAGGTACAAATCAACACCCTAAAAACAATAACAAAAATATCTAGCTTACATGTGTAGTAGCTTACTGTAGTGTACCTATTGGTATAGTATGGAAGGTTTTGTTGTTTGTTGTGAGTGGAGAAGCGCAGTGCAACAGGGTGCAGTGGTGGCCTGCACCCTCTAGGGGAGAAGGGTGCAGTGGTGGCCTGCACCCTCTAGGGGAGAAGGGTGCAGTGGTGGCCTGCACCCTCTAGGGGAGAAGGGTGCAGTGGTGGCCTGCACCCTCTAGGGGAGAAGGGTGCAGTGGTGGCCTGCACCCTCTAGGGGAGAAGGGTGCAGTGGTGGCCTGCACCCTCTAGGGGAGAAGGGTGCAGTGGTGGCCTGCACCCTCTAGGGGAGAAGGGTGCAGTGGTGGCCTGCACCCTCTAGGGGCAGCCAAGGGGAGTCCACAGGACCTTACTCTGTTCCTGGTCAACTATAGTTATGATCTGAGTGCAAATGTAGGGCAGAGAGCCGCCCTGGACAATACCTGGAAAGACACAGGAAGGGCAGGGTTAACTAAGTTAGAAAATGACACACGAAGCCACATACACGTATGCACACACTCATCCACCCAACCCCACACACAGCCAAAGAGAAACAGAGACAGTGCAACATGAGTCGAATACCAACCTGTAAAGAATGTGCTATACTCCTGCTCTATCTTCTGTGCAACCTCAAACTGCTCCTTGGAATGTTTTTGAGAGACCTTGTCTCGCAGATACACTGGATCCTTCTGTTCCCTGAGGAGAGAAAACCAGCGCAGAGTATTAACACAGCCTCACTACCAACACAGACAAACCAATAAAGACTATCAACACAGACAAACCAATATAGAGTATTAACACACATCCTCACTACCAACACAGACAAACCAATATAGAGTATTAACACACAGCCTCACTACCAACTACAGACAAACCAATATAGAGTATTAACACAGCCTCACTATCAACACAGACAAACCAATATAGAGTATTAACACACATCCTTATTACTAACACACACAGGTAAACTGCCAAATAAAGGAACTGTCAACATTGTGTCTTAATAGGGTTTTGGGCCACGATGAGCCGCCAGAACAGCTTCAACACACCTTGGCATAAATTCTAGCGATTGCTGTCCGCGGTGCTGAAACATCAGTGCTCTGTTGAATTGGCACCTTTTACATTTTAGTCATTTAGCAGACGCTCTTATCCTTTTCCTAGACCATGTTGCTATGTGCATAATAGCAAAGTTAACCAGCATATTGGTGTTGAGAACAATGCAGTGGAGGCATCAGCAGAATGAGGACATGAGAAAACAGCCCTTGCCTTAAATTGTCTAAGAAAAGTGGGGAAACCAACTTAAATTAGGTACATAATCAATAGCCGAATTGTTAAAAAAAATTATTTAAACCTTTATTTAACCAGGTAGGCCAGTTGAGAACAAGTTCTCATTTACAAATAAAGCAAAGCAGTGTTACACAAACAACAACAAAGAGTTACACATGGAATAAACAAACGTCCAGTCAATAACGGAATAGAAAAGTCTATATACAGTGTGTGCAAATGAGGTAAGATTAGGGATGTAAGGCAATAAATAGGCAATAGTGGCGAAATAATTACAACTTAGCAATTAAAACCCATCCAACACAGAAGACAAATGTGCAAGTAGAGATACTGGGGTGCAAAGGAGCAAAAAAAACAAAATCAATATGGGGATGAGGTAGTTGGATGGGCTATTTACAGATGGGCTATGTACAGGTGCAATGATTTGTAAGCTGCTCTGACAGCTGATGCTAGTGATGGAGATAGAAGTCTCCAGCTTCAGTGATTTTTCCAATTCATTCCAGTCATTGGCAGCAGAGAACAGGAAGGAAAGGCAGCCAAAGGAGGAATTGGCTTTGGGGGTGACCAGTGAAATATTTCTGCTGGAGCGCATGCTACGGGTATTGCTGTGGTGACAAGTGAGCTGAGATAAGGCGGGGTTTTACCTAGCAAAGACTTATAGATGACCTAGAGCCAGTGGGTTTGGCGACGAATATGAAGCGAGTGCCAGCCAACGAGAGCGTACAGGTCGCAGTGGTGGGTAGTATATGGGGCTTTGGAGACAAAATGGATGGCACTGTGATAGACTGCATCCAATTTGCTGAGTAGAGTGTTGGGAGTCTATTTTGTAAATGACGTCGCCGAAGTTGAGGATAGGTAGGATAGTCAGTTTTACTAGGGTATGTTTGGCAGCATGAGTGAAGGATGCTTTGTTGCGAAATATGATGCCGATTCTTGATTTAATTTTGGATTGGAGATGCTTAAAATGAGTCTGGAAGGAGAGTTTACAGTCTAACCAGGCAACTAGGTATTTGTAGCTGTCCACATATTCTTAGTCAGAACCGTCCAGAGTAGTGATGCTTGACGGGCGAGGGGGTGCGGGCAGAGATCGGTTGAAGAGCATGCATTTAGTTTTACTTGCATTTTAGAGACTGCCAGAGGTCCAGAAAACAGGCCCTCCGATTTGACACACTGAACTTTATCTGAGAAGTAGTTGGTGAACCAGGCGAGGCAGTCATTTGTGCCCGACTTTATCAATCATCCACAGATATCTATAAAAATAAGACAGATCCTGCTTCTGTTGCCTGTGATTGTTGAACAGCCTACTGATTTCGTGATCACCAAGGTTCATGCAACCACAACGTGTTGGAAAAACAATTTCACAAATTCAGCTTTTTTAAAATCTTTGCTGTAATAAAGACTATATACTTTTTGTTAGAACTGCATTTATTGTGTTGTTAACACTATCAAATTGTCAGAAAAATTCAGAATATTGCCTATAACTCTTTTTTTGATCTCACTATTGTTATTATTACTATTATGACCATCATTATAATAAGTAATTATCAATATCATTAGTAGGCTTAGTATAGCAGCCTTGTATAACCACCATTGAGCTGTAGGCCTAAGAGCACATCCTGTTTAGTCTTAATACAATAACTTCAGTGGACCTAAATCATTCACTTGTTCGTGTCATCACACAGTAGAAATCTATTTGTATTTGTCACATGTGCCAAACACAACAGGTGTAGCCCTTTACAGTGAAATGCTTACTTATAAGCCCTTAACCAACAATGCCGTTTTAAGAAAAATAAGTTAAAGTATTTACTAAAATAATATGTACATGTAGGTAGAGGTAAAGTGACTATGCAAATAGTCTGGGTAGCCATTTGATTAGCCGCTCAGGAGTCTTATGGCTTGGTGTTGGAAGCTATATAGGTCCAAGAGACTTTCTTGGACCTAGACTTGGCGCTCTGGTACCGCTTACCATGTGGTTGCATAGAGAACAGTCTTTGACTAGGGTGGCTGGAGTCTGACAATTTTTAGGGCCTAAGACTGCCAACTTCTGGGAAAAGAGGTTAGTCTGAGTAAAATATATGGAATACTTTTGTTGACATTGTAGAATTCTAAATAATAGATACATCTAAATCCCCATGTCACTACAACTCTACTCATCAGTCCTGGGACAAACCAATTTGGTGCCCTAAGATCTTTAAACAATGCATAAAATATGTAGTAGAAGAAACTACGCCATTTTAAAGTGTTTTAAAATGGTGGCAAAAATGGATGCAAATGCCACCGCAATTCAAGAATGAATCCTCTACTAACACAGAATCATCTTCTCTCATAAATTGTAAGAAAAAAATAAGTCAAATTATAGCAGGCCTCTAACCCTGTTCCTGGAGAGCTACCCTCTCCTGTAGCTTTTCACTACCACTCCAGTTGTAACTAACCAGCTAATTATTAGAATCAGGTGTGATAGATTAGGGTTGGAGTGAAAACCTACAGGACAGTAGCTGTCCAGGAACAGGGTTGGAGATCCTTGGTTTAGAGTATGACAACACATTCTGGCTAACACAGGCCAGCTGCTTGCTAACAGTAGGACTCAGTGATATAACCACACAGAAAATGTGGCTACAACAAATGACATTACATAAATAGTTTGGAGGGGGGGAAAAAGTGGAAGAGCATCTCCAGCTGTTTGGGATTACACAAGGGTGTGTGCGTGTGGGGGCAACACCCAGAGTTAACACTCCTGCAAAACACACACACCAGGGTTTCCGTTAGCCGGAAATTTATGAAAAGCCGACAAAATTGTTCCCGGGCCAAATTGTCCATGAGAGTCTATCATAGCCTAAACTCTGAATAGGCTACTGTTGATTGTGAGGATGAGGCCTTTTTCATTGAAGTAAAACACAAGTTAGAGGATAAAGAGTATTGTGACGGTTTAAACCAGTTCGCAAGTGTTCTGTTTAATTCTGTTCAGCCATTTTCTTTGGCCAAATTAAGTTCCAACTGTAATGCTGTGTTTGACGCAACATAATATCCTGCTCTTATGGCCTGACTTACTTTTGAATTACCCTAATTAAGTTGAGAAACTTTTGTAAAAGTTGTGTGGTGTGGCTATTAGCCTATTATACTGCAGACCTATGATATAAAGGCATGATATGGCAGTACAGGACGGCGCTCCTACTAACTCCAACAGTTGAACTTGAGGTGAGGAAGTGTTTCAGGCCTACCAGGAGTTACTCCTATAATCTAACAATATAATGCTTATCTTTATACAAAATATTTGGAGAAAATGTTTGAATTAACCCCCTTCTGTACGTCAATATCTATATAGCAGACGCAGTAACAATCTGACAAGAAATGCATGTCGTTGTTATTGCATGCGGCCGGCATATCTCTCTCTCTGGGGCCAGGACTAACCTTCTCTTCTTTCCCTTTTAAATACATACACTTAATAATATAAACCCAACATGTAAACCCAATGTAAAGTGATAATTCAACCACCTGACAGGTGTGGTGTATCAAGAAACTGATTAAATAGCATTATCATTACACAGGTGCACCTTGTGCTGAGGACAATAAAAAACCACTAAAATGTGCAGTTGTCACAACGCCACAGATGTCTCAAGTTTTGAAGGAGTGTGCAATTGGCATGCATGAATGTCCACCAGAGCTGTTGCCAGAGAATTGAATGTTAAATTCTCTACAATAAGCCGCATCCAACATCATTTAGAGAATTTGGCACTATGTCCAACCGGCCTCACAACCATGTGTATGGTGGTGTCTGGGTGAGAGGTTTGCTGATGTCAACGTTGTAAACAGAGAGCCCCATAGTGGCGGTGGGGTTATGGTATGGGCAGGCATAAGCTATGGACAATGAACACAATTGCATTTTATCCAAGGCAATTTGGTCCACTGTGAGGCCCATTTAAAAAAGGTATTTGTGACCAAGAGATGCATATCTATATTTCCAGTCATGTGAAATCTATAGATTAGGGCCTGATGAATTTATTTAAATTGACTGATTTTCTCACTGATCATCTGTAACTCAGTAAAATCAATATATGCACGCAGACACATTTACAGTTGAAGTCAGACGTTTACATACACCTTAGCCAAATACATTTAAACTCAGTTTCAGAATTCCTGACATTTAATCCCGGTAAAAATTCCCTGTTTTAGGTCAGTTAGGATCACCACTTTATTTTAAGAATGTGAAATGTCAGAATAATAGTAGAGAGAATGATTTATTTAATATTTTACTTCTTTCACCACATTCCCAGTGGGTCAGAAGTTTACATATACTAATTGAGTGTTCGGTAGATTGGCCTTTAAATTGTTTCACTTAGGTCAAACGTTTCAGGTAGCCTTCCACAATAAATTGGGTGAATTTTGGCCCATTCCTCATTTTCTATGGGATTGAGGTCAGGGCTTTGTGATGGCCACTCCAATACCTTGACTTTGTTGTCCTGAAGCCATTTTGCCACAACTTCGGAAGTATGCTTGGGGTCAGTGTTCATTTGGAAGACCCATTTGCGACGAAGCTTTAACTTCCTCACTGATGTCTTGAGATGTTGCTTCAATATATCCACATAATTTTCCTCCCTCATGATGCCATCTATTTTGTGAAGTGCACCAGTCCCTCCTGCAGCAAAGCACCACCACAACATGATGCTGCTACCCCCATGCTTCACCGCTGGGATGGTGTTCTTCGGCTTGCAAGCCTCCCCCTTTTTCCTCCAATCATAACAGCGGTCATTATGGTCAAACAGTTCTATTTTTGTTTCATCAGACATTTCTCCAAAAAGTACGATCTTTGTCCCCATATACAGTTGCAAACCGTGGTCTGTCTTTTTTTTTTATGGTGGTTTTGGAGCGGTGGCTTCTTCCTTGCTCAGTGGCCTTTCAGATTATGTCGATATTGGACTCATTTTACTGTGGATATAGATCTTTTTGTACCTGTTTCCTCCAGCATCTTCATGAGGTCCTTTGCTGTTGTTCTGGGATTGATTTGCACCATTCGCACCAAAGTACGTTCATCTCTAGGAGACAGAATGCTTCTCCTTCCTGAGCAGTATGACGGCTGCATGGTCCCATGGTGTTTATACTTGCGTACTATTGTTTGTACAGATGAACGTGGTACCTTCAGGTGTTTGGAAATTGCTCCCAAGGATGAACCAAACTTGGAGGTCCCCATGGAGTAGTTTCCTCTACTACATATTTTATGCATTGTTTAAAGATCTTAGGGCACCAAATTGGTTTGTCCCAGGACTGATGAGTAGAGTTGTAGTGACATGGGGACCTCCACAAGTTTGGTTCATCCTTGGGAGCAATTTCCATTTTTTTTTCCTGAGGTCTTGGCTGATTTCTTTTGGTTTTCCCATGATGTCAAGCAAAGAGGCATTGAGTTTGAAGGTAGGCCGTGAAATACATCCACAGGTACACCAGAAGCTACTAAAGCCATGACATCATTTTGTGGAATTTTCCAAGCTGTTTAAAAGCAGTCAACAAAGTGTATGTAAACTTCTGACCCACTGGAATTGTGATAGTGAATTATAAGTTAAATAATCTGTCTATAAACAATTGCTGGAAAAATTACTTGTTATGCATAAAATAGATATCCCAACCGACTTGCCAAAACTATAGTTTGTTAAAAATAAATTTGTGGAGTGGTTGAAAAACTAGTTTTAAATGACTCCAACTTAAGTGTATGTAAACTTCCAACTTCAACTGTATATGCACACACACACACACACAAACACACAAAATACAGTGGATGCCTAAGCCTATTGATCTATGCATGAAATGCCCTGATGCAATTAGTGCTCAAATCGCTGACAGTTGAACCATGAGGTGGACAATTACTGTTTTAGGAAAGTAAATACCAATAAAATGTTAGGCTATAAAATGTTGCATGTGCTACAAATCGAAACAAGGAATAGTGTTTTTGCCATCTGTTGTTTTTAAGGCTGCGCCAGGCTGGATCTGAATGCATACGGATGTCCGGTAAATTAACATCTTCCCAGGCAAGTTGTCTGGCGTCAAATCTTCCTCATGTAAACTGACACACAGCCCTCATTCAAACACTCATGTCCACACACAGGTCAGACAGAGCTATTCAGCACGGCAATGTGTCTGCCGGGGGAATCTCATGGTAGAGAGGAAATCTATCCAACCTTTTCATTACTGACTGTTCAAGGAGGAGAAGAAGTTATCAAATAACATTCGGATACAGCCAGGGGATTTGTCAGTGTGAGTGTGGTAGTAGTCAAGAAGGAGCCTGGGGATTTGACTGCTAGTGTTATACCGCTCTTATTATACGGTTCCTGCTGAATCCCTTGACAGCACCCTTCAATTAGTTAGTTACTCACCCGGGGCACCATCGCGCACACACACACACACACACAAAACACACTAAATACGAGTCTCCATGGAATTATTATACCAGACCTGGGAACTGGTAAAATGGAACATAACATTTTAAAATATCTAGAATTATTAGAACACTGAAAATCCATGAAGAGGATGGGTGTGGCTGGCTACTTACTTGATCTGCTTGGCGTTTTTGTAGCGGATGAAGATGACAATAGGGTAGATGTGAACGCTGTGCAGCCTCTCAATGGCGTGGGGGGCGATGTCTAGCAGACAGTGACAGTCCTAAGAGGGGGCGAAGAGGAGATCTCAGTTCAGTCGTGTTCTAGGTACAACAACTGGGATGACAAGCAAAATGATGCTGCTGCTGCTTTCAGAAAGGACCACCATGATGCTGCTGCTTTCAGAAAGGACCAACATGGAGACTCGACGTCTATTAAGACAGAATGTTGTAAATTGTGAGAAATGAAAAACCTGAAGACTGCTTTTGAGGTGACATTAAAAAAAAGCATTTAATTGACCACATCTAACTTTATTCTGAAATAACTAAGGGGAACACTTTAATTTGATAAGAGACGAGAATCTGACAATATAGAAGTATTTATCTCGGATCAGGTCCCCCCGTTCATACAATCTTTTTCACTATTATCTAAAAGGTGATACTGATGCTCGATCAGCCCTGATGTTGTACCTTCTCTGTGATCTCCTTGATGGAGGCCACGGTGGTCACATCAAAATGGCCACTCCTGCGTTTGTAGTCGATGAAGAGGCAGTCTTTGACTCCGCGCTCTATAGCCTGCTGGGATGCCTTCATCACCTCTGAGGAAAACACACAGACAGAAGTCAGAGACTGTTCATCCTAATGAATACAACCCAGTAGTCTAACCAAAGAAATAGAAAATGACAAGAATGGCTACACTCAATGATTGTATTTCTTTAAGTCTAAACCCCATTCTGTTCGATAAAATGAGAAGCAATCATCAATAGGCAATCATTTAATAATATATTATTATGTATGATTTTCTTTTGGAGTGCATGTAGGACAGTGTGTCCCAAATGACACCGAATCCACAGGGCACATAAGGCTGCGGTCAAAAGTAGTGCACTACAGTGAATTCGGAAAGTATTCAGACCTTGAATTTTTCCACATTTTGTTACGTTACAGCCTCATTAATCTACACACAACATCCCATAATGACAAAGCAAAAACTGGTTTAGAAATGTTTGCAAATGTAAAAACTGAAAAAGCTTATTTACATAAGTATTCAGACCCTTTGAATTGAGACTCAAAATTGAGTTCAGGTGCATCCTGTTTCCACTGATCATCCTTGATATGTTTCTACAACTTGATTGTATTTCACTTGTGGTAAATTCAATTGATTTAGGCACACACCTGTCTATACAAAGTCCCACACTTCACAGTACATGTCAGAGCAAACACCAAGCCATGAGGTTGAAGGAATTGTCCGTAGAGCTCAGAGACAAGATTGTGTCAAGCCACAGATCTGGAGAAGGATACCAAAACATTTCTGTAGCATTGAATGTCTCCAAGAACAGAGTCATTCATTAAATGGAAGAAGTTAGGAACCACCAAGACTAGAGCTGGCCTCCCGTCCAAACTGAGCAACCGAGGGAGAAGAGCCTTGGTCAGGGAGGTGACCAAGAACCAGATGGTCACTCTGGCAGAGCTCCAGAGTTCCTCTGTGGAGATAGGAGAACCTTCCAGAAGGACAACCATCTCTGCAGCACCCTACCAATTACACCTTTATGGTAGAGTGGCCAGCCAGAAGCCACACCTCAGTAAAAAGGCACATGACAGCCCACTTGGAGTTTGCCAAAAGGGCACCTAAAGGACTCTCAGACCATTAAAAACAAGATTCTCTGGTCTGATGAAACCAAGATTGAACTATTTGGCCTGAATGCCAAACGTTACGTCTGGAGCACACCTGGCACCATCCCTACGGTGAAGCATGGTGGTGGCAGAATCAAGCTGTGGGGATGTTTTTCAGCGGCAGGAAATGGGAGACTAGTCAGGATCGAGGGAAAGATGAACGGAGAAAAGTACAGAGAGATCCTTGATGAAAACCTGCTCCAGAGCGCTCAAGACCTCAGACTGGGGCAAAGGTTCACCTTCCAACAGGACAACAACCAGAAGCACACAGCCAAGACAAAGCAGGAGTGGCTTCGGGACAAGTCGCTGAATATCGTTGAGTGGCCCAGACAGAGCCCGGACTTGAACCCGATTGAACATCTCTGGGGAGACCTGAAAATAGCTGTGCAGCGACGCTCCCCATCCAACCTGACAGAGCTTGAGAGGATCTACAAAGAAGAATGGGGGAAACTTCCCAAATACAGGTGTGCCAAGCTTGTAGTGTCATACCCAATAATACTTTTTAGAATAAGGTTGTAATGTAACAAAATGTGGAAAAAGTTAAGGGGTCTGATTACAGTGCTGATCTCAACTCAACCAGTATTATATTGTGGTAATATATATGTTGTACTCTACTCAACCAGTATTACATTGTGGTACTGTTGTACTTTACTCACCCAGGACACATCTGCAGAACTTCCCGGGGGACTCTTTAACCAGCATGTCCTTGACGGGGTCTGAGAGAGGGCCGAGGATCACGACCGGCCTAGAGGAAACACACACTACCTTCTGGACCCGCTGGTACGCCAGGCTCACACAGTCTGAGGGGGAGAGACACACACACACACACACACACACACCAGTCAGTCAGTGGGGTAGCGTTACACACGAAGCCTCATACTCTGTCCACATGTAAAGGTGTGTGTGTCCTCACCCTCTAGAAATGGTATGGAGTCTGTGCTAATGGCGTCCTGGGCCACCAGTTCCTTGCCGTCTTTAGAGACGCTGCATTTGTGTTTGTGCTTCCTCCTGAAGAAGGATCTCCTGGCGGCAGCAGACAGACTCTTACTGTCCTTGTCTTCCTTCAGCTCTGTCATACTGTGTCGGTACAACTCCTGGTCCATCCTGCACACACACACACACGACTCATCATGACACACGGAAGTTACCCAAATGATAAGGAGAGACTAACTGGTATCAGCTAATAACTTAGTAGTGCGTGTCTTACATGTATTTGCTGGGGATCTGTCCTCTCTGGATCCGCTGTGCTTTCTCATCCAGCTGCCAGACCATCCAGCTCCCGAAGCTGCCCATTGGTAGAGTATCATCCACATACAGGATGTCATCCTTCTGAAAACTCAGGTCCAGCTCTGCCTCCGCAGTCCGCTCATAAAGTGCTCTAGAGAGATGGAGGGGGGAAGTACGGCGAGGGGGAGAGCAAGAGGAGGGGTGGAATGGAGAGAGGGTTAGTGTGTGTGTGTTAACTGTGACTGTGTGTGTGTGTGCGTGCGCTCCTATGTGAGCGAGCATTCGTACCTATTCCCCTTTAAAGTCTAGCCCACTGAGGTTGGAGCCCCATAGCTCTTTTTCTCAGCATATCTGTGTGCGTGCATGCATCTGTGCGTGAAGGCCCTGTCAGGGATGGGGCTGTGTGTGTGCGTGCATGCATCTGTGCGTGAAGGCCCTGTCAGGGATGGGGCTGTGTGTGTGCGTGCATGCATCTGTGCGTGAAGGCCCTGTCAGGGATGGGGCTGTGTGTGTGCGTGCATGCATCTGTGCGTGAAGGCCCTGTCAGGGATGGGGCTGTGTGTGTGCGTGCATGCATCTGTGCGTGAAGGCCCTGTCAGGGATGGGGCTGTGTGTGTGCGTGCATGCATCTGTGCGTGAAGGCCCTGTCAGGGATGGGGCTGTGTGTGTGCGTGCATGCATCTGTGCGTGAAGGCCCTGTCAGGGATGGGGCTGTGTGTGTGCGTGCATGTATCTGTGCGTGAAGGCCCTGTCAGGGATGGGGCTGTGTGTGTGCGTGCATGTATCTGTGCGTGAAGGCCCTGTCAGGGATGGGGCTGTGTGTGTGCGTGCATGCATCTGTGCGTGAAGGCCCTGTCAGGGATGGGGCTGTGTGTGTGCGTGCATGCATCTGTGCGTGAAGGCCCTGTCAGGGATGGGGCTGTGTGTGTGCGTGCATGCATCTGTGCGTGAAGGCCCTGTCAGGGATGGGGCTGTGTGTGTGCGTGCATGTATCTGTGCGTGAAGGCCCTGTCAGGGATGGGGCTGTGTGTGTGCGTGCATGTATCTGTGCGTGAAGGCCCTGTCAGGGATGGGGCTGTGTGTGTGCGTGCATGTATCTGTGCGTGAAGGCCCTGTCAGGGATGGGGCTGTGTGTGTGCGCATGTATCTGTGCGTGAAGGCCCTGTCAGGGATGGGGCTGTGTGTGTGCGCATGTATCTGTGCGTGAAGGCCCTGTCAGGGATGGGGCTGTGTGTGCGCATGTATCTGTGCGTGAAGGCCCTGTCAGGGATGGGGCTGTGTGTGTGCATGTATCGGTGCGTGAAGGCCCTGTCAGGGATGGGGCTGTGTGTGTGCATGTATCTGTGCGTGAAGGCCCTGTCAGGGATGGGGCTGTGTGTGTGCATGTATCTGTGTGTGAAGGCCGTTTCAGGGTTGGGGCTGTGTGTGTGCATGTATCTGTGTGTGAAGGCCGTTTCAGGGTTGGGGCTGTGTGTGTGCATGTATCTGTGTGTGAAGGCCGTGTCAGGGTTGGGGCGGACATCCTGACCCGGTCTGTGTGACTTCGGCAGGCAGCTGCTGCCATGCAGAGACTCAAGTTGCATCCCGAATGGCACTCTATTCCCTATAAAGTGCACTACTTGGCAATGGGCCCTAGTTCAAAATGGTGCACTATATAGGGAATAGAGTACCATTTGGGACACAGTCAGCTTCTTATAGACTTCTAACAATGAACACCTGCACTGATCGACACACACCTTCTCCTCCACAGCCTGTAGTCTATGAGCTGTCCCGGTCTGCCTCGTGCACACACAAGAACACACGCAAACTCTCTACAGGGGAATTTAACCAGGGGCTAATGGAGAGTCTCCTCTGTTTTTCTGTCTGAAGGTAAACCATTTGTAGACAGACAGGACCTCTAAAGTAAGATACTAATTGTAACAATGTTCAGAACAGAGCAATCCGCTGCTTTCTTGGTCTTCACAAACTGACTTCAAACCTGGCCATCTGTGGAGATATGGGTTGGGAACCATGTGTAGTTCGGCAAAAAGGTGACATGGAACAGTGATACATTTGCCAGAACACAGAATCGCAAAAAAAAGTTTTACTGGGACCTTAACCATTTTGTAGACCACGGAGAGTTCTGAGTATCTATGTTTTGTGAAACTGATTTGCAGTATATACAGGAACAAATTACCAGGTGGTGTTAACCAAATCAAGGACAAGCCTTTGTGGAAAAATGGGCAGTTGATTTGGAGTTTCAACTTAAACTTAGAACGTACACTCTACGAGAACTACACCCCTGAACCATATGTCCGTCTGAACCTACCAAAAAGCCAAAGGTCAGTTTGTGCTCAGATCCATGGGTAGAGTTAAAGCCCCTGAAGAAGAGACATTTTGTCTACTGTGTGATCTTGGGGAAATCAAAAACCAAACCCATTTAGTGTTTTATTGCCCTCTGTATGATCTGACATGCTGATGAGTAAAGGCTTGAATTTTGTTTCAGACAGGGTGTGTTTGAGATTGCTCAGTTTGTTCAAAATGCTTGCATTTTATTTAACTAGGCAAGTCACAATGCCTGGAAAAGGAGAAATGTACTTTTTGTGTAGTAGGGCTAGATGGTAGCCGGTTGTGTAGTGGGGCTAGACAGACAGACACACAGATACAGACGTATCCAGACACAGAAACATAGGCAGACGCAGAAACATAGGCAGACGCAGAAACATAGGCAGACGCAGAAACATAGGCAGACGCAGAAACATAGGCAGACGCAGAAACATAGGCAGACGCAGAAACATAGGCAGACGCAGAAACATAGGCAGACGCAGAAACATAGGCAGACGCAGAAACATAGGCAGACGCAGAAACATAGGCAGACGCAGAAACATAGGCAGACGCAGAAACATAGGCAGACGCAGAAACATAGGCAGACGCAGAAACATAGGCAGACGCAGAAACATAGGCAGACGCAGAAACATAGGCAGACGCAGAAACATAGGCAGACGCAGAAACATAGGCAGACGCAGAAACATAGGCAGACGCAGAAACATAGGCAGACGCAGAAACATAGGCAGACGCAGAAACATAGGCAGACGCAGAAACATAGGCAGACGCAGAAACATAGGCAGACGCAGAAACATAGGCAGACGCAGAAACATAGGCAGACACAGAAACATAGGCAGACACAGAAACATAGGCAGACACAGAAACATAGGCAGACACAGAAACATAGGCAGACACAGAAACATAGGCAGACACAGGCAGCTACAGAAACATAGACAGACACAGACAGCTACAGAAACATAGACAGACACAGGCAGTTACAGAAACATAGACAGACACAGGCAGCTACAGAAACATAGACAGACAGCTACAGAAACATAGACAGACACAGGCAGCTACAGAAACATAGACAGACACAGGCAGCTACAGAAACATAGACAGACAGCTACAGAAACATAGACAGACACAGGCAGCTACAGAAACATAGACAGACACAGGCAGCTACAGAAACATAGACAGACACAGGCAGCTACAGAAACATAGACAGACACAGGCAGCTACAGAAACATAGACAGACACAGGCAGCTACAGAAACATAGACAGACACAGGCAGCTACAGAAACATAGACAGACACAGGCAGTTACAGAAACATAGACAGACACAGGCAGTTACAGAAACAGACACAGGCAGCTACAGACACAGGCAGCTACAGACACAGGCAGCTACAGACACAGGCAAACATGGATAGATACAGACACAGACCTATACAGAGACACACAAGTTTAGGGTCACTTAGAAATTTCTTTCAAGAGGATATGTATCTAGATACACTACCGTTCAAACTAGAGGTCGACCGATTAATGGGAATGGCCGATTAATTAGGGCCGATTTCAAGTTTTCATAACAATCGGATATCGGTAATTTTGGGCGGCAAAATTTTTCCACCTCTATTTAATCTTGATTTAACCAGGCAAGTCAGTTATCGACACATTATGTACAATGACAGCCTCGGAACGGTGGGTTAACTGCCTTGTTCAGGGGCAGAACGACAGATCTTAACCTTGTCACCTCAGGGATTCAATCTTGCAACCTTACAGTTAACTAGTCCAACGCTCTAACCACCTGCCTCATGAGGAGCCCGCCTGTTACGCGAATGCAGTAAGAAGCCACGGTAAGTTGCTAGCTAGCATTAAACTTAATCATAATCACTAGTTATAACTACACATGGTTGATGATATTACTAGTTTATCAACCATGCGTATCTAGCGTGTCCTGCGTTGCATATAATCAATGCAGTGCGCATTCGCGAAAAAGGACTGTCGTTGATCCAATGTGTACCTAACCATAAACATCAATGCCTTTCTTAAAATCAATACACAGAAGTATATATTTTTAAACCGGCATATTTAGCTAAAATAAATCCAGGTTAGCAGGCAATATTAACCAGGTGAAATTGTGTCACTTCTCTTGTGTTCATTGCACACAGAGTCAGGGTATATGCAACAGTTTGGGCCGCCTGGCTCGTTGCGAACTGATTTGCCAGAATTTTACGTAATTATGACATAACATTGAAGGTTGTGCAATGTAACAGGAATATTTAGACTGATGGATGCCACCCGTTAGATAAAATACAGAACGGTTCCGTATTTCACTGAAAGAATAAACGTCTTGTTTTCGAAATGATAGTTTCCGGATTCGACCCTATTAATAACCTAAGGCTCGTATTTCTGTGTGTTATTATGTTATAATTAAGTCTGATTTGATAGAGCAGTCTGACTTAGCAATAGTAGGCACCAGCAGGCTCGTAAGCATTCATTCAAACAGCACTCATGCGTTTTGCCAGTATTTCGACGTGAATATTCACATCCCGAAGAGGCAACTCCGGCATGCTGGCGTTCTAGGCAGAGTTCTTCTGTCCAGTCTGTTCTTTTGCCACTCTTGTTTTCTTTTTAATGGCCAGACAGATATGGCTTATTCTTGAAACTCTGCGTAGAAGGCCAGCATCCCGGAGTCACCTCTTCGCTGTTGATGTCGAGACTGGTGTTTTGCAGATACTATTTAATGAAGCAGCCAGTTGAGGAATGTGCTTTTCTTTCTTTCAAAAACAAGGACATTTCTAAGTGACCCCAAACTTTTGAACGGTAGTGTGTGATATATATACACACATACATACATACATACATACATACATTCATACATACATACATACAGACATATAAACAGACATATAAACAGACAGACAGTCTCTCTATAGTGTAACAGAGGATGATTCTCCTGGAGTGGGACATAATTGCTTTAGATGAAGAGAGAGTTCCTCTCCATGGGCTTCACTGGTGCATCATGAAACAGGCATTTGGGAGACAGGTGTGTGTGTGTGTACCTGATATAGAAGCCGTCCCCCGGTGTGTCTTTAACCATGTTGAAGTCGTCAGGTCGTTGTTGGACTCTGAGAGTCACTGTCTCGGCCGGCTTCAGCATCTCTACATACATCTCCTCCACCGTCTTGTTCTTCATATTCACTGACCCATACTGATAGAGAATTGGAATTTACAAACCCCTTTATTGAGTAAACATCATCATTACACAAAGAAATAAAAAATAAAAAATATGACAGAGGGAGGGGGGAGAAAGGAGAGAGAAAAGGGAGAGGGGGTGAGAAGGAGCAAGAGTGTGAGATACAGAGAGAGAAATGGAAATAGAGAGTGAGAGAGATGAGTGATAGATTTTGGCAGTGTCTAGACCAATCAATACATTCATTTCAAAGCCCTGGGCTGGTCCACAGAGTAAAACAGACTCCTTCAGCCTCTGTGGTTTTTTGGTTCCATGTCTGTCTATTGATTAGGAGGAGGATGAGAGAGGAGGAAAATGGACAGAGTTCTGTTCTGATGACAAGGCTCTAGGCCTGCTTGAAGAACAGAGATTAAAGTGACAAAGTGGGAGCATGACAGGAATGGGACAGTGCGAGTTACTCTACTTATAGAGATTGGCCGTGTAGGTACACCAGTGTACAATGAGAGAAAGAGAGGGGCAATCGATAAAGGAACATAGACAGGCAAGGAAAACAGCGATGGGCTTTGGCAGAGATGCTGCACGGTGAAAAATATTCGCTCATAAAAACAGTTGTGATAAACCTTGTGTGTGTCCACCTACATGCTGGTGTACGTAACCTACCTCCAGTATGAGGTCCCCAGGCTGCAGGCCCTCTGGTCCCCTAGCAGGGCTGTCCTCCTCCAGACTCTTTACATAGACCCCCCGGAGGTTCCCTCCACACAGCCCCAGCCCCAGCTCTGCACCCTGGGCCCTGAGCACCGTCACCACCCGCGGCTCACACACCTTACGACTGCCCTCTGACGACTCCCTGGAGTGGAGAAGAACGCGAATACCTTACCAAACAGAAATGTGTCTTCTGCGGTACCCAACCCCTGCAATATACACAAATCCACATGAAGCTGGAGAGGCTGGAGCAGTCAGAGGTGGGCCCGGCAGAGGTGTGTGTTACCTGATGAAGCTGTGAGGACTGGTTGTAGGGGTGGTCTGTTTGGAGGAGGGGGTGAGTGTTCCTTCGTCCTGTTCACTCAGAGTGTCTATAGTAGAGTGGTTGTCTGGGGTGGTGGCTCCACTGCCCTGGGGCGTGAACTGGCTGCTCACCGGCTCCAGACCAGAACTACACACGCAAAGAGAGAAAAACCTTAGTATGGGCTCCCGAGTTACGCAGCGGTCTAAGGCACTGCATCTCAGTGCTAGAGGTGTCACTACAGACACCCTGGTTCGAATCCAGGCTGTATCACAACCAGCCGTGATTGGGAGTCCCACAGGACGGGTTTGGACGGTGTAGGCCATCATTTGAAATAAGATTTATTCTCTTAACTGACTTGCCTAGTTAAAGGTTAAATATTGGTACCATCTATTTAAAAGGTGGTAAATGAGGCCTGTATATTTTATATGACTACGAGATTTGTCATGGCATGTCCTAGGTCAATTTTACACGCCTTTTGAAGTATGAAAGACTGACATTATCTTTGATTACGCATATATTTATGTAAATTGACCACTGGGAAGAAATGTCATTGTTTACCTGGATCGTGAGGGGTTTCCCAGCTGGTACATGTGGGGGTTGTATTGAGCCATAATGGTGATGGTGTCACACTGCTGACCAATGATCAGCCTGGCCTGCTGCTCGGTGGCATTACGCAGGTTAATACCGTTATACTGGAGGAGAAGAGAAAGTTTAGATGTTATTGAAAAATCCTCACTGAAAATAAACAGCACTTCTCAATTCTACAGGCCATATTCAGGCATTAATAATAATATATATTTTTTATTATTATTGAATATTCTAAACTTGCAGTGAAGCCGCTCAACAACTACATCAGACCAGTCATCCAACAGATCTCATTCAGAGGGACACACAGAAGCATCCAGGGTCAATGCCCTGCTCAAGGGCTCGTTGACAGATCTCCCACCAGGCCAAAAAACGTGAACCCCAACCCTCCAAGATCTCCCCCCCACACAGTTCCCCAATAGCTGTCCCTCAACCATTCGAGACCACTTCCACAGTCCCCCCCAGGAAGAAAAATAAAAAATACAATTAATTCCATTCCCCACCCCCAAGAACCCCCCAATGCACCAACCACCAAGAGAATGAACTAAAGAGAAAAAAGGAAAAGACAGAAGAAAACAGTAAACAACAATGCAAAATAAATAAATAAATAATAATAATACATTTAAAACAAAGGACATCAAGGACAACTGAAATCATAACAGCAATGCCAACTGTATATGTTTGTGTGCATGTCTGGTACTATTACATGTATGTGTGTGTTCTTGTATGTGTTTATTTGAATGAGAGCATGTGCACAAACACCTGCACGGCATCAGCCTCGGGCAGGCATTAGTTGTAAAAACACTGCCACTCAGTGTCATTTAAACATACTTTTTATTATGTTTCATTTAGATTTTTTATATTTTTTCAATTTTTTTTTTAGGTTTAGTCTTTGACCATCATTCCATCTCCCACACAGAAACTCCACTCCAACTTGTCTCCAGTTCCACATACCAACCCTCAGCTTCCCTCAGCCCATCCCAACCCTCAGCTTCCCTCAGCCCATCCCATCTATCTCTGCTGGCCTCCCACTTTGGGTTCCTACGCAACACATATCTTTTATGCTGTGACGTTTAACGTACAATTTCAATCTAATTGAATAGAATCCACAGATTGCGAGTTGAAGACAAATACTTTTACTAAGAGTATTAGTATATTAGTAATTGACTGACCCGGTCTCTCCAGATCTCCTAACAGTACTATTTCTAGGGTATATTTTAGATCAATGCTATGCATTTTCAGCCATTCCTGAACCTGAGACCAGAAACAGGCTACCTGAGGGCAATACCAACATAAATGGGTTAATGATTCTGTATCCTCACAACAAACTCTGCAGAGCTTAAATTATTTGATGCCCCAAATACTGTATTCAACATTTTGTTGGTGGCAAGAATTCTATATAATAATTTTAGCTGAAAAGCACAAAGTCTTGAATTTTGGGTTGTTTTATATATCAACTCATACACCACCCTGTACCATCAAATCTCTCCCCAACTATTTTGCAATCTGTATGGCACAATTGTCAACATCCTAGTCCTCAAATGAAACTGGTATACTTTCCTATGTATGCTATTTTTATTCCGCCACAAGTTATGATCCTTTATATTGGGCAGACAGACCAGTTCCCTACCTCCTCCTGCTGCCACCTGCCTCTTCCACTTTTGGGGTAATGCTGTAATCAATTGGTTGTACTCTTGGATTGAGCAGACCGTCCCATTCAATTCTGATAACTCCATGAAGGACATAACTCTCCCATTCCAATTTACAATATCAGTTAAGAACAAAATACCATTTTCAAACATCTTTGCCATAAATACAGGTATTTTATCAACCAGCACTTTGGAGTTCAGCGATAATATTTGTTCTATCTTTTCAGGGGGATGAAATTGAAATTGTAGCCAGCTCTGCAATGCTTGTTTGAAGAAAAAAAAGAAGAAATTCTATTAATCGAAAATGAGACATAGCAATCTGCACAAAGGCAAAAAGGCCATTTTTAAACAATGGATGAGCTTTTCTTAGTAATCTACTTGAGAACAATTTAGGGTTCAAGTAAAACATTTGAATGAGTGAAGCTTTTAGAGAGAGGTTTAGTGCTTTTATATTTAATCATCTCAACCCACCCAATTCATATTCATTATATAGATAGGCACGTTTTATTTTGTCTGGTTTAGCGTATCAGATAAAGCAACATTTTCTTTGCTCATATGATTTGAAAAGTTAATTAATTTTTTTATTTTTTATTTCACCAGGTAGGCTAGTTGAGAACAAGTTCTCATTTACAACTGCGACCTGGCCAAGATAAAGCATAGCAGTGTGAACAGACAACAACACAGAGTAAACAATAAACAAGTCAGTAATAGAAAAAAGTTGAAAAAAAACAAAAAGGTCTATATACATTGTGTGCAAAAGGCATGAGGAAGAAGTTGAATAATTACAATTTTGCAGATTAACACTGGAGTGATAAATGATCAGATGGTCATGCGCAGGTAGAGATACTGGTGTGCAAAAGAGCAGAAAAGTAAATAAATAAAAACAGTATGGGGATGAGGTAGGTAAATTGGGTGGGCTATTTACCGATGGACTATGTACAGCTGCAGCGATCAGTTAGCTGCTCAGCTGGCAGATGTTTAAAGTTGGTGAGGGAGATAAAGGTCTCCAACTTCAGCGATTTTTGCAATTCGTTCCAGTCACAGGCAGCAGACAACTGGAAGGAAAGGCGGCCAAATGAGGTGCTGGCTTTAGGGATGATCAGTGAGATACACCTGCTGGAGCGCGTGCTACGGGTGGGTGTTGCCATCGTGACCAGTGAACTGAGATAAGGCGGAGCTTTACCTAGCATGGACTTGTATATGACCTGGAGCCAGTGGGTCTGGCGACGAATATGTAGCGAGGGCCAGCCGACTAGAGCATACAGGTCGCAGTGGTGGGTGGTATAAGGTACTTTAATAACAAAGCAGATGGAATTGTGATAAACTGCATCCAGTTTGCTGAGTAGAGTATTGGAAGCTATTTTGTAGATGACATAGCCGAAGTCGAGGATCGGTAGGATAGTCAGTTTTACTAGGGTAAGTTTGGCGGCGTGAGTGAAGGAGGCTTTGTTGCGGAATAGAAAGCCGAATCTAGATTTTATTTTAGATTGGAGATGTTTGATATGAGTCTGGAAGGAGAGTGAGTTTACAGTCTAGCCAGACACCTAGGTACTTATAGATGTCCACATATTCTTGGTCGGAACCATCCAGGGAGGTGGTGCTAGTCGGGCGTGCGGGTGCAGGCAGCGAACGGTTGAAAAGCATTTATTTGGTTTTACTAGCGTGTAAGAGCAGTTGGAGGCCACAGAAGGAGTGTTGTATGGCATTGAAGCTTATTTGGAGGTTAGATAGCAGTGTCCAAGGAAGGGCCAGAAGTATACAGAACGGTGTCGCCTGCGTAGAGGTGGCTCAGGGAATCGCCCGCAGCAAGAGCAAAATCATTGATATATACGGAGAAAAGAGTCGGCTCGAGAATTGAACCCCGTGGCACCCCCATAGAAACTGCCAGAGGACCGGACAACATGCCCTCCGATTTGACACACTGAACTCTGTCTGCAAAGTAGTTGGTCAACCAGGCAAGGCAGTCATTAGAAAAACCGAGGCTACTGAGTCTGCCGATAAGAATATGGTGATTGACAGATTCAAAAGCCTTGGCCAGGTCGATGAAGTCGGCTGCACAATACTGTCTTATCGATGGCGGTTATGATATCGTTTAGTACCTTGAGCGTGGCTGAGGTGCACCCGTGATTGCACAACGGAGAAAGTACGTTGGGATTCGAGATGGTCAGTGATCTGTTTGTTGACTTGGCTTTCGAAGACCTTAGATAGGCAGAGCAGGATGGGTATAGGTCTGTAACAGTTGGGTCCAGGGTGTCTCCCCCTTTGAAGAGGGGGATGACCGCGGCAGCTTTCCAATCCTTGGGGATCTCAGACGATATGAAAGAGAGGTTGAACAGGCTAGGGTCCAGATTGTCAAGCCCAGCTGATTTGTACAGGTCCAGGTTTTGCAGCTCTTTCAGAACATCTGCTATCTGGATTTGGGTAAAGGAGAAGCTGGGGAGGCTTCGGCGAGTTGCTGCGGGGGGTGGTGGGGGCGTAGCTGTTGGCCGAGGTTGGAGTAGCCAGGAGGAAGGCATGGCCAGCCGTTGAGAAATGCTTGTTGAAGTTTTTGATTATCATGGATTTATCGGTGGTGACCGTGTTACCTAGCCTCAGTGCAGTGGGCAGCTGGGAGGAGGTACTCTTGTTCTCCATGGACTTTACAGTGTCCCAGAACATTTTGGAGTTCGAACTACAGGATGCAAATGTCTGCTTGAAGAAGCTGGCCTTTGCTTTCCTGACTGCGTGTATTGGTTCCTGACTTCCCTGAACAGTTGCATATCGCGGGGACTACTCGATGCTATTGCAGTCCGCCACAGGATGTTTTTGTGCTGGTCGAGGGCAGTCAGGTCTGGAGTGAACCAAGGGCTATATCTGTTCTTAGTTCTGCATTTTTTGAACGGAGCATGCGTATCTAAGATGGTGAGGAAGTTACTTTTAAAGAATGACCAGGCATCCTCAACTGACGGGATGAGGTCAATGTCCTTCCAGGATACCCGGGCCAGGTCTATTAGAAAGGCCTGCTCGCAGAAGTGTTTTAGGGAGCGTTTGACAGTGATGAGGGGTGGTCGTTTGACTGCGGACCCGCAGCAGATACAGGCAACGAGGCAGTGATCGCTCAGATCCTGATTGAAGACAGCGGAGGTGTACTTGGAGGGCCAGTTGGTCAGGATAACATCTATGAGGGTGCCCTTGTTTACCGATTTAGGGTTGTACCTGGTGGGTTCCTTGATGATTTGTGTGAGATTGAGGGCATCTAGCTTAGATTGTAGGACTGCCGGGGGGTTAAGCATATCCCAGTTTAGGTCACCCAACAGAACAAACTCTGAAGCTAGATGGGGGGCGATCAATTCACAAATGGTGTCCAGGGCACAGCTAGGAGCTGAGGGGGGGTCGGTAGCAGGCGGCAACAGTGTGAGACTTATTTCTGGAGAGAGTCATTTTTAAAATTAGTAGTTCGAACTGTTTGGGTATGGACCTGGATAGTAGGACAGAACTCTGCAGGCAATCTTTGCAGTAGATTGCAACTCCTCCCCTTTGGCAGTTCTATCTTGACGGAAAATGTTATAGTTGGGTATGGAAATCTCAATTTTTGGTGGCCTTCCTAAGCCAGGATTCAGACACGGCAAGGACATCAGGGTTGGCAGAGTGTGCTAAAGCAGTGAGTAAAACAAACTTAGGGAGGAGGCTTCTGATGTTGACATGCATGAAATCAAGGCTTTTTTGATCACAGAAGTCAACAAATGAGGGTGCCTGGGGACATGCAGGGCCTGGGTTTACCTCCACATCACCCGCGGAACAGAGGAGTAGTAGTATGAGGGTGCAGCTAAAAGCTATCAAAACTGGTCGCGTAGAGCGTTGCAGACAAAGAACAAAAGGAACAGATTTCTGGGCATGGTAGAATATATTCAGGGCATAATGCGCAGACAGGGATATGGTGGGGTGCGGGTACAGCGGAGGTAAGCCCGGGCACTGGGTGATGATAGAGGTTGTGTCTCTGGACATGCTGGTTGTAATGGGTGAGGTCACCGCATGTGTGGGAGGTGGGACAAAGGAGGTATCAGAGGTATGAAGAGTGGAACTAGGGGCTCCATTGTAAACTAAAACAATGATAACTAACCTGAACAACAGTATACAAGGCATAATGACATTTGAGAGAGACATACAGCGAGGCATAAAGTAATCGCAGGTGTTGATTGGGAGAGCTAGCTAAAAAACAACAGGTGACACAACAACAGCTAATCAGCTAACAAAACAACAGCAGGTAAAATGGCGATAACTAGGCAGAGCGGGTCGGATAAACTACACACAGAGCCTGAGTTCGCGGCTGGGGCCGACAGATAAAAAATAAATAAACAGAATGGAGTACCGTAATTAATGGACAGTCCAGCAGGCATCAGCTATGTAGCCAAGTGATCATAGTGTCCAGGGGGCAGAAATAGATGGAACAGGGAAGCCGCCACTATGCTAGCAGGCGACAGGGCATTTAAAGTTAGTTGCCCTCCAACGGAGGTCTGTTGAAGGCACAGCGGATGGAGTATTCGTCGGCAGACCAGTCGTGGTGGTGCAGCGGGGCGCCGTGTTGTCGAATTTAGTTTGCTGGCCGGGAGATGCGTTAGCCACTATTGGCGTTAGCCACTATAGCCAATCGGTAGCAGCGGTGATCCGGTGCCAAGGTCCAGAGTTTACAGCAAGGATCCGGTGGAGTATTGGGCTCTAGCCGTGTATGAGTGGGGTTCGGGTGAACAGCTGAGTAGGCCGGGAGGTGGGTCTCAGGGATAGCTTTGGTACTGGGTGCCACGGTGAGCTAGCAAGCTGTGAGCAAGCTTGCTGTGAAGATCAGAAGTAGTGGTCCATGGATTACGTCAGGAATCCGGCGTTGTTGTGGAGAGACAGTCCGATACTGGTAGACTGGCGAGTATTATCCAGGCTAAGAACAGGGCTGGTATCTGTGCAGAAGGTAAAAGCCGCTAGCAGTGGCTAACAATGACTAAATAGCTAATTAGCTGGTTAGCTTCTGGAGGTTCTTGAATGCGTTCTAAAAATTAAAAAATAATAGCGATACCATATCACATTGGGCAAGGCAGGTTACCGGAAGGTATAATCAAATTAAAAATCGGAAAGAGATTGAAAATAATATTGAAATATATATATGAAAAATACAAAACTACACGAGACATGAACAAAACACGTCTTCACTGCTACGCCATCAGGAGTAGCCAGCGCCATTAGTAAGTGAGTAAACTGATATGACGAAGGAGTTAATCAGGGCAATTTTTTCTATGTTTTCTATGAAAATTCATTGTGGAGAGCTTATTTATATACGAATACAGAGTTTGTCTACTTCACCATCAGCCCATTTTATAGGTAAACTGCAGGTTAATGTACAAAGTCTATTTTTTGAGGATCCAATATGTAATATTGTACAATTATCATAATGAACTTTTCTGTACGCTCTGGACTAAAACCTATCAAAATATTCAATGAGACATTGCAGGGATCTAGCTTGTGGACTTAACATAAAACTTGAGTCGTCGGCATACATGGACACCTTTGTTTTTAAGCCTTGGATTTCTAATCCTTTAATGTTGTTAATAGATCTGATTTTAATAGCTAGCATTTTTGATGGCCATAACAAATAGATATGGTAACAGCGGACACCCTTGTTTAACTCCTCTTGACAATTCAAAACTCTGGGAAGAAGCCGTTATTTACCATTTTACACCTGGGGTTGATATACATTATTTCCCCCCATATTATTAGAGAAACACCGAAATTGAAAAAAGCCAGGCATTTATAAATAAAAGCCAGTCTTACTTTATTAAATGCTTTTTCAAAATCCGCTATAAAAATACTATTCCTTGCTTCTTATATATGTCATGAGGTACTATTATTTGTAGTAGTTGTCATATATTATCTCCAATGTATCGTCCATGTATAAAACCTGTCTGATCAGGATGAACAATACCTGGTAAAAACCCTTTTAATTCTGAGTGCTATGCGTTTTGCTGATATTTTTGCATCACAACATTGAAGTGTAAAGGGCCTTCAGTTTTTTAGCTAGACTGGGTCTTTATATTTGCCATCTGGTTCTTGTTTTAATAGAGAAATCAGACCTTCCTGCGGAGTACCTGAGACTAGCATTTTATAGGAGTAGTTAAAACAATCAAAAAATACTTGATATACCTCTACCGGTATGCCATCAAGCCCTGGGGTTTTTCCAGACTGAAAGGATCAAATAGCCTCAAAGTTTCAGGCATTAATGTGTGACTAAATCATTCTGGATAAGAGTGTCTGCTTCAGTACCAGTCGTAAGTTTGGACCACTACTCATTCAAGGGTTTTGCTTTATTTTTACTATTTTATACATTGCAGAAAAATAGTGAAGACATCGAAACTATGAAATAACACAAATGGAATCATGTAGTAACCAAAAAAAAAGTGATAAATCTAAATATATTTGATATTCTTCAAAGTAGCCACCCTTTGCTTTGATGACAGCTTTACACACTCTTGGCATTCTCTCAACCAGCTTCATGAGGTAGTCACCTGGAATGCATTTCAAATAAGGAGGTGTGCCATGTTTAAAGTTCATTTGTGAAATGTCATTCCTTCTTAATGCGTTTCAGCCAATCATTTGTGTTGTGACATGGTAGGGGTGGTATACAGAAGATAGGGCTATTTGATAAAAGACCAAGTCCATATTACGGCAAGAACAGCTCAAATAAGCAAAGAGAAACGACAGTCCAACATTACTTGAAGACATGATGGTCAGTCAATCCGGAAATTGTGCAGTCACAAAAACGATCAAGCTCTCTATAATGAAACTGGCTCTCATGAGAATCGCCACAGGCAAGGAAGACCCAGAGTTACCTCTGCTGCAGAGGAAAGGTTCATTAGCATTACCAGTCTCAGGTATTACAACCAAATAAATGCTTCAGAGTTCAAGTAACAGACACATCTCAACATCAACTGTTCAGAGGAGACTGTGTGAAATCAGGCCTTCATGGTCGAATTGCTGCAAAGAAACCACTACGAAGAAGAGACTTGCTTGGGCCAAGAAACACGAGCAATCGACATTAGACCGGTGGAAATCTGTCCTTTGGTCTTCAAGTCCAAATTTGAGATTTTTGGTTCGAACTGCCATGTCTTTGTGAGAAGCAAGAGTAGGTGAACGGATGATCACCGCATGTGTGGTTCCCACCGTGAAGGATAAAGGAGGTGTGATGGTGCTTTTCTGGTGACTGTCAGTGATTTATTTAGAATTCAAGGCACGCTTAACCAGCATGGCTACCACAGCATTTTGCAGCGATACGCCATCCCATTTGCTTTTCAACAGGACAATGACCCAACACACATCCAGGATGTATAAGGGCTATTTGACCAAGAACGAGAGTGATGGAGTGCTGAATCACCCGACCTCAACCTAATTGAGATTGCTTGGGATGAGTTGGACTGCAGAGTGAAGGAAAAACAGCCAACAAGTGCTTAGCACATGTGGGAACTCCTTCATGAATGTAGGAAAAGCATTCCTGGTGAAGCTGGTTGAGAAAATGCCAAGAGTGTGCAAAGCTGTCATCAAGGGAAAGGATGGCTACTTTGAAAAATCTAAAATATATTTTGATTTGTGTAACACTTTTTGGGTTACTATATGATTCCATGTGTTATTTCATCGTTTTGTTGTCTTCAATTATTCGACAATGTAGAAAATAATAAAAATAAAGAAAAACCCTAGAATTAGTAGGTGTGTACAAACTTTTAACTGGTGCTGTAAATGACTATAATGTTTTACTCCATTAATAGGAATAAACTTCATCACAGAATCAGATTGACAATTTCCTCCTGATCTCAAATGTATTTGATCCTTAATCCTGCCAGGAAGAAATGAAACAGGAAGTTACCTCGAGGAGTTGGTCACCGTACTCCAGGCCGGCCTGGTGGGCGATGCTGCCTCCCGTCACCTTGGAGACGAAGATGCCGCCGTTCTCGCCACCGACGATAGAGATGCCCAGAGGCTCCGCCCCTTTGTGAACGATCACGTTCCGAGGTTCCTCCAGGTACGGCCTGATGAGAGGGAGGGATGAGAATAAACATCAGAGCTACATGTCAACTCCCCAATAAGGGTCTGGACAAAAGTAGTGCACTACATAGGGACTAGGGTGCTATGAAAAACACATGTTGATTTTCACAATACATATGCATAGCTCAAACACAGAGCCATATTATATTTCACAGGAAGGACCAACAGTCAGAAATAAAAGGGACAAACAGTGTGCTAAAAGACGAAGAAAAGCAAAAAGGTGGTGAGGTGGACTCAGAGGAAGCTTCACACTCAGCATCAGGACGAGGATTGGACCCAAACACACAGAGAATGCCATGCCATCTGCAAAAGGTCACAAACCTTCAGTAGCATGCAGCTTCAGTGAGAATGACTTTACACATGAAACAAGGGGCCACGTAATTTCAAACAAGTCCAATCAAACAAACACAATTGAGAGACAGCACACATCAATCTATCAAATCTGGATCAAGAGGAATAGTTGGGCAGGTTTTCTGGATCTTTGTAAACCTAGCATGAACAGACCTGTTTGACTGGAAGGTGGGATTGTGGCTTAACTGCTGTTCGGGTTGAGAAATACCACACAACACATGCTTTATACATCCCAGGTGTCTAGACCAGATCTCGATGGGCTCTCTCCTTGTTACTACGCCTCAGCGTAGGGGTTTCTGGACACGCCTGGGTCTCTCCCTTTATCTCAAGCATATTAACAGTAAGATCAGCTGTGTCTGAGGTGGATCCAACGAACCTGAGGCTCCTGAGAGAGGAGAACCTCGGCCTAGCAGCCAGAGGGATCCTCAGAAAAGACCTGTTACAGTACAGAGACCTGGAGACATTTACACACATGGCAGATAGAAGAGAAGAAACGAGGGAGGAGATGGAGGAGAGAAAAGCAGACAGGGCAGAGGAAGAAAGACAGCAAGGTGGTGAAAAATAGAAAATATGCAGAGGCCAAACAGTTCTGCTGTGATAAGAAAAACAGAAAAATAAACAAGAATACTAGCCTGGTTCCTTCTGTGTGTGCTTTAGCAAATCCTTCTAACATCGTCATTCCACTGGCATAGTCAGGGGAGTTGGCTAAAGCACAAACAGATCTGGGATCAGGCTACAAAGAGAAATGACAGCAGCATACTGCATTTACCAACAGCATTATAACTGATCTATAATCAATGCATCACACACTTCCTATTTGTATTATTGCCAAACCTCTCCTCGAGTACCCTCAGCCTATTCCAGTACATGCACATCTGATTCAACTAATAAAGGACTTGGTGATTATTTGACCAATTGAATCATGTGTTCTAGTACTGGAACACCACATAGAACTGCTGGTGGCAGGAGGTACTACAGACATGGCTTTACACCTTCCTGCCCCTTTCAAAATCATTCTTATTTTTCCCCCCACTTGTCTCGTCTTTTCCTTCCTACCGGTCTTTCCTCCGCTCTCCTATTGGCACAGGGCTGACGGAGAATCTGGGCAGGGTGGAGATAGAGCTCTGTGATTGGCTGCTAGCGAAGGAGGAAGTCTCCAGGTTGAGAGGTGAGTGGGGTGGAGTGATGAGGCTGGGGCTGCTGCACTCTGAATGGGACAGGGAGCCTGGAGGCGAGGGGCCGGGGAGAGACGAAGGGAGGGGGGGGAGAAGAAACTTAAAATGAGATGAGAATGTACTTAATCAATCCCAAAAGGAAAATGTGTTTGTCATTCTTACAACCGTAGTAAAAACAATTAAAATGCTCAAAACAGTTCAAACATTGTAGTAGGACGAGAGGGAGAGAATTGGTCCATAGTTCCAGTATCATTTCTCAGAGAGGTAATCAGGTTGGAAATACCAGGCACAAGCATGTCCACCCCCAGCTTTAACTTCGAGGGACCGAAAATCTATACGATTAACCAAATGTTTCCCTTAGTTTAGTGTTATGACTAAACTCAGCAGTAAATCAGCAGCTCATTTAAAGATGCTGTAACAGGGCTGTCACATTCTCCTCTGAGAATACATGAGCGTAGTCAGCTGTTTGACTTGGAATAAGTTCTTTAGTTGAGTGGAAAATCAGTGCTCTAAAGGCCCATTGGGTCCAGTGTCAGAAAATATGGGTAGAGATGCCCAATATTCAGGGAACAGGAATCTTAAAAGTTAATACATTCATTCATCCATCCAGCCATTTGTTTGTTCAATCATCCATCCATGCATAAATTAATCCGTTCATTGCTCTATCCATGCATGTACCTCTGTCAGAGCCCAGCATGGACCGTGGGTAGCGGGGAGTGGAGGGGATCTTTATCCTCTCTGTCCGGTACTGGACGTTACTGGACCAACCTGATGGAATAGAGGAAAAGTCCATGCGCGTGTGTGTGTGTGTGTGTGTGTGTGTAAGCATGTACTGTATAACATGAGCGTTGTGTGTGTAGCATGCGTGGGTGACTGACTGACTGACCAAGGCCCAGGCGAGCGCTGGAGGGTAGTGAGTTGGTACCATGGGAGGTGCTGCTGCTGCGTGACGTGGACGATGTGTAGTCTGCTGCTGGACGCTTCTGGCTCAGGTCCAGGCTCAGACGACCCTGGTGCTGCGGACTGACACACACACACTCTAACTACATAATTCATGGGTTGCACTTAGCGTTATTTACGCACACCATTGTTATAACATGCATCTTGAGGACTGGTGCACGACTGAACGTGCACGACTGAACTCAATACATTCTCAAACAGGAAGACATTTCAAAAGAAGGCAACTAATTAGTAGAAAAGCCTTTGGTCATCAATGTAATGTCGTCACAGACTTCACATGTTGTTCAACGTTAGCTAGCTAGCTAAGATTGAGGGGAGAGCATTTAACCTAGCTAACATTAGCATTGCTAGGTATATTTAACAAACTTTCCTTACTAATAGCAACCTTGCCATCTGTCTAAAGTCAATTTGACTACATTATAATGATAACCAAGTTGTTTCCTACTAATTATTTGCCTACTTCTGCAATGGCATCATATTTTTAACCTGTTGAAACTCTGGGGGCGCTATATCATTTTTGGATAAAAAGATGTGCCCGTTTTAAGCGCAATATTTTGTCACAAAAAGATGCTTGACTATGCATATAATTGGTAGCTTTGGAAAGAAAACACTGACGTTTCCAGAACTGCAAAGATATTTTCTGTGCGTGCCCTAGAACGTGAGCTACAGGCAAAACCAAGATGAAACGGCATCCAGGAAATGAGCAGGATTTTTGAGGCTCAGTTTTCCATTGTCTCCTTATATGGTTGTGAATGCGAGAGGAGTGAGTCAGCCCTTTCTGTCGTTTCCCCAAAGTGTCTGCAGCATTGTGACGTATTTGTAGGCATATCATTGGAAGATTGACCATAAGAGACCACATTTACCAGGTGTCCGCCCGGTGTCCTGCGCCGAAATTGGTGCGCAAAAGTCAGCTGCAAGTATTTTTCCACAGAATTCAGAGAAGAATGCAGGCTTCCACGAACGATATATCAATGAAGAGATATGTGAAAAAACACCTTGAGGATTGATTCCAAACAACGTTTGCCATGTTTCGGTCGATATTATGGAGTTAATTCGGAAAAAAGTTTGACGTTGTAGGTGACTGAATTTTCGGTTCGTTTCGGTAGCCAAATGTGATGTACAAAATGGAGCGATTTCTCCTACACAAAGACGCTTTCAGGAAAAACTGCACATTTGGTATGTAACTGAGAGTCTCCTCATTGAAAACATCCGAAGCTCTTCAAAGGTAAATTATTTTATTTGGTTATCTGGTTTTTGTGAAAATGTTGCGTGCTAAATGCTACTCAAAATGCTAAGCTAGCTTAGCATACGCTTACACAAATTAGTGAATTGCTATGGTTCAAAAGCATATTTTGAAAATCTGAGATGACAGTGTTGTTAAGAAAAGGCTAAGCTTGAGAGTAGGCGCATTATTTTCATTTTATTTGCGATTTTCAGAAATCGTTAACGTTACATTATGCTAATGAGCTTCAGGCTATAACTGTATACAGGTTTTTTTTATAGCCAAACGTGAACAAAACAGAGCGATTTGTCCTACACAAATAATATTTTTTTGAAAAACTGCACATTTGCTATGTAACAGAGTCTCCTCATTGAAAACATCCGAAGCTCTTCAAAGGTAAATGATTTTATTTACTCTTACACAAATTAGTGAATTGCTATGGTTCAAAAGCATATTTTGAAAATCTGAGATGACAGTGTTGTTAAGAAAAGGCTAAACTTGAGAGTAGGCGCATTATTTTCATTTTATTTGCGATTTTCAGAAATCGTTAACGTTGCGTTATGCTAATGAGCCTGAGGCTTTAGTCACGATCCCGGATCCGGGATGGGGAGTTTCAAGAAGTTAAGCCACTATACTGTAATTTAGACAAAACAGTAATTTGTCCCCGTTAAGAATGACTGGGCATCTTGGTTTTCAGGGCAGTTATTCTGTCTGGGGTAGTTACCTGTGGTGTTGGTTGTTGTGCTGGTGTTGGCAGATCTGGGAGGAGACAGAGGGACAGTTGTTGGTGTGGACTCTGTGGCTGCGGACTGTGTATACTGGGTTCCTCATCACAGCAGTCACTGCTGGACACGGGGCCAGGCCACGATGGGCCGAATCTGACAACACAACACACACTGGTTTGAGAACATTACCACACTGGTTAGAAGGGAGGAACACACTGGTTAGAAGGGAGGAACACACTGGTTAGAAGGGAGGAACACACTGGTTAGAAGGGAGGAACGGTTAAGAGCATTGGGCCAGTAATTCGCTGGTTCCAATTCCCAAGCGGACAATGTGGAAAAATCTTCCATTCTGCTCTTGAGCAAGGCAGTTGACCCCCCAAGAACAACTGCTCCCCGGGCTCTGAGGACATGGATGTTGATGAAGGCAGCCCCCCGCACCTCTCTGATTGAGGGTTGGGTTAAATGCAGAAGACGCATTTCAGTTGAATGCATTCAGTAGTACAACTGACTAGGTATCCCCTTTTCTTTTTGATGCGTGCGTGTGTGAGAGACTCACTTGCAGACAAGGTACCGTTGTAGACTGTGGAGCCGAAGCCCACACTCTGTCTGTGGAAGCGGTTGGGGGAGGAGCGAAGCATCTCTCTGGGCTCTGGAGAGTGATCATCATTGGAGTAGCTCTTGTGATTGACAGATACAGAAATCAATTAGTTTAATGATGATAACCAGAAACAGCAGGTGAATAAGGAGAAGAACCCATTTCAGAGTGTTGGGATGACAATCACAGTTCAATAACCAGGAGCAGAAACAGGAAGAGGAGACTAAAGGAGCCTTTTGAGAGTGTTGGGACGGGACCACAGCCCCTGGCTCAGCACTGTGAGACATGGTCTGCTTATTGCCTGGAACTCTGTGCAGAAGTATCAAGCAGTTTCTCTCTTTGTATTTTGAGACATAAGACATCTCTATAGTCTTAAGTGGCATCCTCTCCTCTACCCGATCACAGTTGATGTTAAACATAGTCTTGGAAGGTGCACGCAACATAAGAGGGTGCCTTCACCTGTTCAGTTCTTTAACGTCACTGTAGATGGAGGAGGAAGCCTTTAGGGTAGACTATTGTGACCGGCCCTTGTGAAAAGCACTATAGATAGCATCACATTAATAACAAACTGACCTGGAAGGAGGGCAGGGTGATGGACTGGGGGGTCATCCTACGTCTGAGCGCTGGGGCAGATTTAGGGCGGGGCCTCTTTACCTCAGGCTCCTCACCCCGGGTTCGACCAATGTCCTCGTCACATGACTTCCTCTGTGTCAAGACCTTCCCGTCCAGGAAGTAGTGGTTCCCGTTCCTGTCCCTCTCTCGTTCCCCACTGCTCTCCCCCATAACCATGGCAACAGCCTCCCCTTTGCCCCCGTCGGAGGTAAGCGTGCAGTCGGAAGCAGAGCTGCACTGCTGTTTGTGTTTGAATTTGAACGAATCATTGCGGGTGGGCGGAGTCGGAGGTGTGGGTGTGGCCGTAGAGGAGGAGGAGAGAGACTCCATCTTGGAGGGCTGCGGGGAGTGGGCCACCAACTGACTGGACGACAGGAACTCCATCTTGGAAGACTGGGGTGCCGTCTCAGGCCGTGGTTTGAAGGCATCCGGGTTGAAGATAGACTTCCTCTGTTTGGGTGACTTGAAGATGGACAGTTGGGTCGGAGTCATCGCTGTGGTCGTATCCACGGCGACGGACATCCCACCTACGATCACCTTGGGCCAGGTGCCACCACTTTGCTTCCTCTCCAGGGTGGTCTCCATGGTGATGCAGTCGGCAGGTTTAGAGGGGTCATAGGTGATGGGGGGTGGGGGTGCATTGGCATAGGGGGACCCAGAGCAGCACTCCTGGAAGGCGCTGGGGCCGTAGCGGCCCGGGGGACCCAGGCCGAGGTCAGAGGACGGCCGAAGGCTGGTTGAGTGGAGAGACACCATGGAAAAGGGCTTCCTGATGTCCCCGTACACCCCCATCCCCTCCTCAGGTTCACCTGCCCCACCCTTCCTCCTCTCTCCAGGGATGTTGACGTTACTACCCCCCCCTCCTGTGTCGGGGCAGAAGATGTCTGTCTGCGTGGAGCTGTTGTGTTTGAGGCTGTTCCTGGAGAGTACCTCGGAGAGACGGCCGTTGGACGATGACTCCCGCAGGCTCTCGAAGATGCTCTGTCTCGACGAACTGTGAGGAAAGAACTGGGGACATAAGAGGACAGAGAAAGAGGTGTGTTAGGAATAGTGAACACATTTACTTTCCCCCCGAAAACAAGTATTAGACTATCCTGATATCTAGCCACTGCAGCGTAGCAGTAGAGACTGCTGAGGGGCAGCTCATTACGGCTGGAACAGAGCAAATGGAATGGCAATAATTTGATACCATTCCAATGATTCCACTCCAGCCATTACCTGCCTGTCCTCCCCAATGAAGGTGCCACTAACCTCCTGTGCAGTGCATTAGTATCTAAAGTGTTTGTTATTGAGAAATTCAAATGAGTACTAAAATTAGTACCCTCTGTAGCATTTCTCTGCATATATCAATGATGTTGCTCTTGCCGCCGGCGATTCCCTGACCTACCTCTACGCAGACGACACCATTCTGTATACATCTGGCCCTTCCTTGGACACTGTGCTATCTAACCTCCAAACAAGCTTCAATGCCATACAACACTCCTTCTGTGGCCTCCAACTGCTCTTAAACGCTAGTAAAACTAAATGCATCCTTTTCAACCGTTCGCTGCCTTGCACCCGCACGCCCGACAAGCATCACCACCCTGGATGGTTCCGACCTAGAATATGTGGACATCTATAAGTACCTAGGTGTCTAGCTAGACTGTAAACTCTCCTTCCAGACTCATATCAAACATATCCAATCCAAAATCAAATCTAGAATCGGCTTTCTATTTCGCAACAAAGCCTCCTTCACTCACGCCGCCAAACTTACCCTAGTAAAACTGACTATCCTACCGATCCTCGACTTCGGCGATGTCATCTACAAAATAGCTTCCAATACTCTACTCAGCAAACTGGATGCGGTTTATCACAATTCCATCCGCTTTGTCACTAAAGTACCTTATACCACCCACCACTGCGACCTGTATGCTCTAGTCGGCTGGCCCTCGCTACATATTCGTCGCCAGACCCACTGGCTCCAGGTCATATACAAGTCCATGCTAGGTAAAGCTCCGCCTTATCTCAGTTCACTGGTCACGATGGCAACACCCACCCGTAGCACGCGCTCCAGCAGGTGTATCTCACTGATCATCCCTAAAGCCAACACCTCATTTGGCCGCCATTCCTTCCAGTTCTCTGCTGCCTGTGACTGGAACGAATTGCAAAAATCGCTGAAGTTGGAGACTTTTATCTCCCTCACCAACTTTAAACATCTGCCAGCTGAGCAGCTAACCGATCGCTGCAGCTGTACATAGTCCATCAGTATATAACCCACCCAATTTACCTACCTCATCCCCATACGGTTTTTATTTATTTACTTTTCTGCTCTTTTGCACACCAGTATCTCTAACTGCACATGACCATCTGATCATTTATCACTCGTGTTAATCTGCTAAATTGTAATTATTCGCCTACCTCCTCATGTCTTTTGCACACAATGTATATAGACTCTTTTTTGTTTAAATGTTGTTGTTTTTTAAAATTCTGTGTTATTGTCTTGTTTATCATTTACTCCATGTGTAACTCTTGTCTGTTCACACTGCTATGCTTTATCTTGGCCAGGTCGCAGTTGTAAATGAGAACTTGTTCTCAACTAGCCTACCTGGTTAAATAAAGGTGAAATAAATAAAATAAAATAAGGTTGTTGCAGACTCAAAGATAACTAAAATGCAAGGCCAGTTTGCGGTAAAGTTTAGATTAACCTTCAAGTCAAAGCCCTATCCTAAATGAAAACGTTATGTGGCACCACACTGGCTGGAGGAGAACTTTAAGCCACTGCGTATTGAAGGAGCTTGGTACAAGGGGCCAGTTTAGATTCACCTTCATGAGAGAGAGGCTTAGAGAGTCCCTACAGTTCCTCAGCAGAGTCTCGCACTCCGTCACCGACTTGTTGTCCAGAGCGATGCCGTTGATCTGGGGAAAACAGAGGACACGCTCAGGAAAATACTACTCAAACTCCACCTTTCTCAAACACACGTTCTCCTAGGCTGAGAATTAACCTAACCCTAAGAGATTCTCTGCCCCCGAAGAACAGTGCTGGAGACTGCATTCTGCCTTCCTTCCTGCTGCAGCGGCTCTTCTATCAGAAACGCGGGCCAGCGGCTCTTCTATCAGAAATGCAATTCCCACATTTCAATGAGAATAGGACTGTGGCAAATTATAATAAAATACTGTGGAGGGGAGAGGGGCGCAGGGAGGGAAAAGAGGACATTTGGTAATAAATGCAAGCCTGAGTCTTTTCTAAAAAAAGAGGTCAGACTAGTGAATATTTAACACTACTGTTTGAAGCAGTTTATTCCATCTGTGGGACTGACAGCTTAGTCTGGGACATTGGAGTGATGAGCATTAGTATATGCAGATTGTGCACTGACTGCATGTCGCTCTAGGGTCAGCGCGTTCAAGTCCTTTCCCTACTAACATCATTAAACATCTACCGTATATGCGAAATATAACCTGCTACATTCATTAACAACTACAAGGACATCGTATAAGATGATACACAACCATGATTGACATGTGCAGGCATCTGATCCAACAGTCGCTAATTACTAACACTGAGCAGTCATCTCCCATATCAGCTAGCCTGACTTTACTATTTAAGGTGAGAGTATCAACTGGGTGTATCCCAAATGGCACCCTAAGCCTGATATAGTGCATTACTTTTGACCTTGGCCTAATGTGCTCTGGTTAAAAACCATGCTGCATGTAGGGAGTAATAGGGTGCACTACTGCGACACAGCCCTGGTCTGCCATTAGAGGTGAGTGGGGAGACATTAAGCCCAGTAGCTTTATTAAGCAGTAGAGCTTCACCGTCAGGATCTGGAGGATTATGCTTTCTGCTGCAGTTGGTGGATCGTGATTAGAGAGCAGGTCATTCTGCTAGGTAGAGTGATGACTGGCTATGATTCTGTCTGCCACTAAGTCACTAGAGACATACATGGAACAGGGGTGAAATCAGGTGATGGAAAAGGAAGGAGAGGTTGGAAGATAATGGATTAGAAGAAGAGGAGGAGGAGAAGAACAAGAGGAGTAGAGCAGGAGAAGAAGTGGAGTAGAACAGGAGAAGAGGAGTAGAACAGGAGAAGAAGAGTAGACGCGGGAGGAGTAGACATGGGAGGAGTAGACGTGGGAGGAGATGGAGGATGAAAAGAGGTGTAGGAGAAGAAGAGGAGTCGTAGATGTGGGAAGAGGTGGAGGATGAAGAGGTGTAGGAGAAGAAGGACTCACAGCAATAAGTCTGTCTCCGACTGTCAGAGATCCCTCCCTGGCAGCAGGACTCCCCTGGACCAGAGCCGTCACAAACACGCCACTCTCCAGACCTATACCGCTGTCTGGATTAGAGAGAAGGATAGAGGACAAAGATATAAAAGCCATATCCACTAGATGGAATATTATTAAAAGGGATGCATCATAAGGCAGAGTTCAATATGGAAGGTGCCAGAACACTCATTACCAACGTTAACTCGAAATAGAGTTTGTCAAAAAAGCTGGTACCTTTGTGTCCGATTAGGTTGATGTGTATGGGGGTGACCAGCCTCCCTCCCAGGGACTTCCTCCTGCGCACCACCATGTTGATCAGTCCGCCTCCATTAAGCACCGCGTTCACCACCTGCTTCCTGTCCTTATTGGTCAAATTCACATCATTTAACTTCAGCAGCCAATCGTTCACTCTGAAAAGCCGGAAGTGAAAACGTGTTATTGGAGATGAGGAAAGAACAGGTTGTGTTGAGTGATGTTAAAAGTAACAGATGGAAAAACATTTAAATCTGAGAATTACCTTAACCTTCCATCTGCAATACTTCCTCTGTCAACTCTTGTTACAAATATTCCACAATCTCCTGGTAAATACGGATCATTTACCCCTTCTGCTATGTCAAACCCAAGTGCCTTCAAATCCATGTCATCCTGCAGGAAAACATCTAAGTTTAATACACTGGTTTTCTATACATCGGTTCAAAGACAATGTATTTACCATGATTTGGAAATCAATTTATCAAATTATGAAATCAGTCAATCGAGCCATCAATACATCCACGCATGGGCAAATAATAATTCAATTAAATCGATAAGAGTAGTTGATGGCTCTAGACTGACCCTGTCCTTCTCAAACTCCACCACCTCAGTCTCCCACTCCAGAGAGTCTGTGTCGATAGCAGAGTCATGGGAGCTGTGTGCCATCAGCTGACAGAACCTTGCCTCCTTGTCCAGCTGGCTCTCCATCTTCTCTCTGAACACAGTGACAAGACACAGATCAGGAAGTGATATCACAAAGTATGTGAGGATGGCTGGGGGTTGTTTCGAAGCATCTGGAAGTTGGAGAATTTAGCATTTTTCAAACACCTGAAAAAGCTTTTTCCTGCAATCTAGATCTATAATCATTATGCTACCTTGTGTAAAAAATGTTACATTTTCCAAATATCTAAGCCTACCTCTTGATCGGTCTGTGTCCTCCTGACTGGTGGTTCTTTATTAAACAAACTACATTTGCTTCTCTGGTAAAATCTAGGTAACACATTCAAAAGAAAGTGAGACTTACTCAGCAAATGTAGTTATTGCTCGTTTTACTAAAGTCTACCAACCTTGCCAGCAGGCATGCCAGCTAAGATTGAGTAGCTATCTTGTCTAAACGAACTTGATTGATAGCCTGAAATTGGTTCTTGGTAGCTAGTTATGAAGTTGGGAAAATATGTGGGCAAGCTAAAGCCAACTTTAGAAAATTGCTAGGTGGCTAGTAGCACTACAAAAAAAAAAAAAATCAGGACAAGTCTGAGGGGGCAAGTGCCCCTGTGCCTCCTATGGGCATGACGCCTCTGCACACAAGTCATGAAGTGACATCCCAGAGCTGGCTAACATTAGCCACTAGCCATGCAAAACGAGTGTTGGCAGTGGTGAGCTACAATCCTGCAATCACAAGGAGGGGTGATGTAAACAACCAATCAGATTACCCACATGATCTCGGTGTAGTAGACTACCATAGTTTTTCAACCTTTGCTTAGTATTAGCACGCTAAAGTAGCTAGCTGACTGTGCTGTTGTGATAATTTCCATCTGCTTGGAGCCTTCCTCCCAATCCTTCTGAAGGGTATCGCTCCTTGGCCCTTCTTTGGTAGCCAACTCAGCCGTCAATTGGTAAGTCTCTGCTCTCTCGTTTTGTGTGTGTTCTGTAGGTTCCTGCCTGTGCTAGACTAGTTGATGTTGTACTCTGGCCTACTATTTAGCCATGTTGACCATGGTTGGTTGGCTAGCTAGCTAGCTAGCGTCTGCAGGCTGACGGGGCTAGCGTCTGCAGGCTGATGGGGCTAGGTGTAACTTTGCATTGGGGATTTTGATGCATATAATAACGCAAATCCATACATTCATTGTAGTTGCGTTTATGCTACCTACCATTTAAAGATGCTGCAAGTCCAGCAAGTCAAAAAAGCGGTAGCAAGATCATATTCTGCAGTGTGTAAAAGAAAGTTTGAAGGAGAAACTGACCTACGGTGGCTGACTGTCACTAAGATTCCTTATGAGGGGGTCGTTGACTTGAAAGTCTAAATCTTACTATTTTCTTCTTCGTCACAAGGAAGGAGGTCGACCTCTCAAAGTCACAAGAAACAGAAAGAATTTAAAATGGCAGTCACACACTGACCAGGTCAGGGAGATGTTCACATCAATACAGAGGGGATGAGAAAGTTGAAAGTGCTTGTGTGTGTGTGTGTGTGTGTGTGTGTGTGTGTGTGTGTGTGTGTGTGTGTGTGTGTATAAAGACACAGGGACTCACTTGAATTCTTTCAGTTCCCGTGACGAGTCGTTCTTCTGCTTCCTCATGTCGTCAAGGTTACGCAGGGCGTCGGCCAGATCGCTGACTGCCCGGTCCCTCTCTCTACGCAGGTTATCACACAGCGTCCTGGTGGGGCAGGATATGACATCGTCAAGCATCAGCACAGTTTAGTCTGTTAATATTCCTTGCATCCCCTCTCCTTGCTGCCTTCTCAAAACGCATTGGGGAAGATCCGAGGTTCCCCCTCTCTGACCATTTACTCCAATGCGTTTTCAGAAGGGGGCAAGGAGAGAAGATACAAGGAATCGAATAAAGACTACTTAAGAGCGAGTCTACCCCACCTTTTCTTTCCCCTCTCTCCATCCTCCCTTCTCTCTCCCCTGTACTCACCGTATGCTCTCTCTCTCTGCCACTATTTTGTCTCTCTCCTGAAAGGCCCAGTCACGTCGACACTTGGCCACCTCAGCCTCCTGCGTGGCCTCCTTCAGCTCCTGGGACATGGCTTCGTACTGCTTCCTCAACACCTCCATCTCCTTGTTGACACGCTCTATGTCCAGGGTGGCAGAATCTTGTTTCTGTCACACACGCACACATAGGAGACACGGACACACACACACACAGGAGACACGGACAAAAGAGAAAAGTGGACACACAGGAGACGCACACACACGAGACGCGGACAAAAGAGGAAAGCGGATACACAGGAGATGCACACACAGGAGACACGGACAAAAGAGAAAAGTGGACACACAGGAGACGCACACACAGGAGGCACAGACACGCACACACAGGAGACACAGACACGCACACACAGGAGACACAGACACAAGAGAAAAGCGGACACACAGGAGACACAGTTAGTCAGTCACTTTCAGTACATGCAACTTAAACAGATCAAACCCAAATTTCCAGAAACATTCCAAAGGTTCCCAGGTTTCTCAGTAATCTCAGTTGGAGAATTCCCACAATCAGAAGGAAATAACCAGAGAGGAAATCCTCCAACTGGTATTTCTAACACAATATTTTAAAGGTGAACTCAGCGATACGACGTAGATATAGAAAGTAAACAGCATAGTGGGTAAATTTATAGGGTTGAAGCGAGGCGCAACTTCTCCGTCGTTTTGGTCTCCTGGCGTCCACGCTGTGACAGCGTGACGCAAACATGTGCACATGCGCAGATACTGTGTGTGACTGTGTGAGAGCGAAGTCTTGCATCTCGCTCATCTCAATATCTCCAGTGCTGCTCGTGGCAATGTCATTTCGCTGAGTCGGCATCCCGACTTTTTAAAATGTATTTTACCTTTATTTAACTAGGAAAGTAAGTTAAGAACAAATTCTCATTTTCAATGACAGTGGGTTAACTGCCTTGTTCAGGGTCAGAACGACAGATTTGTGCCTTGCCAGCTCGGGGATTTGATCTTGCAACCTTTCGGTTACTAGTCCAACGCTCTAACCACTAGGCTACGCTGTCGTAGTGTAAACCGTAGTAGGAGGGCCATCTAGTGGTCTGAACAGGGAAGTTTCAGCAGCAGCATTAATCTTGGGGACTAAATCTGTTTTAGGGTCATTCCACTGACATAATCCAATGGTTGACAGTTTATGGGATACTCCAAGCTCCATTATGTGTCTGACCTGTGGATGGGAGCTGTCACTTCATCATGTGTCTGACCTGTGGATGGATGCTGTCACTTCATCATGTGTCTGACCTGTGGATGGATGCTGTCACTTCATGTGTCTGACCTGTGGATGGATGCTGTCACTTCATCATGTGTCTGACCTGTGGATGGATGCTGTCACTTCATGTGTCTCACCTGTGGCTGGGAGCTGTCACTTTTTGACAGGCAACAGGGATGGTGTTGATAACTGGGTAGATTGTATTTTTTTCTTTATTAAAATTGACATTCGATGCCTATGTACTTTGTCCATTCCAGTGTTTCAGAAAACTGTGTGTGTGTGTGTGTGTACACAAGAAAAATTATAAGAACCCTTTGGAAATACCTGGATTTCTGCATAAATTGATCATAAAAGTTGATTTGATCTTCGTCTAGGTCATAACAATAGACAAAACAGTCCACTTAAACCAATAAACAACGTTCATGTCTTTATTGAGCACTATGTAAACATTCACAGTGCAGGGTGGGAAAGTACTGTATGTGAACCCTTGGATTTAATAACTGGTTGACCCCTCCTTTGGCAGTAAGAACCACAAACAAACGTTTTCTGTAGTTGCGGATCAGACCTGCACAATGGATGGTCAGGATGAATTTTGGACCATTCCTCTTTACAAAACTGTTTCAGTTCAGCAATATTCTTGGGTTGTCTTGTGTGAACTTCTCTGTTGAGAAGTGCCACAGCATCTCAATTGGGTTAAGGTCAGGGCTCTGACTGTCCCACTCCAGAAGGCATATTTTCTTCTGTTGAAGCCATTCTGTTGTTCATTTACTTCAGTGTTTTGGGTCATTTTCCTGTTGCATCACCCAACTTCTGTTGAGCTTCAATTGGCAGACAGCTAGCCTAACTTTCTCCTGCAAAACAATCCCGGGATACTGGCTTTCTAGGCAGAGTTGCAAAGAAAAAGCCATCTCGCAGACTGGCCAATGAAAAGAAAAGATTAAGAGTGGCAAAAGAACAGACACTGGACAGAGGAACTCTGCCTAGAAGGCCAGCATCCCGGAGTTGCCTCTTCACTGTTGACTTTGAGACTGGTGTTTTGCGGGTGCTATTTAATGAAGCTGCCAGTTGAGGACTTGTGAGGCGTCTTTCTCAAACTAGACATTCTAATGTAATTGTTCTCTTGCTCAGTTGTGCACCAGGGCCTCCCACTCTTTCTATTCTGGTTAGAGCCCGTTTGCGCTGTTCTGTGAAGGGAGTAGTACACATCGTTGTACAAGATCTTCAGTTTCTCACATGGAATAGCCTTAATTTCTTAGAACAAGAAGAGGAAAGTTATGTTTCTAGCAATTGTGAGCCTGTAATTGAACCCACAAATGCTGATGCTCCAGATATTCAACTAGTCTAAAAGGCCAGTTTTATTGCTTCTTTAAATCAGGACAACAGTTTTCAGCTGTTCTAACATAATTGCAAAAGGGTTTCTAATGATCAATTAGCCTTTTAAAATGATAAACTTGGATTAGCTAACACAACGTGCCATTGGTACACAGGAGTGATGGTTGCTGATAAATGGTCCTCTGTACACCTATGTAGATATTCCTAATAAAAATCTGCCGTTTCCAGCTACAATAGTCATTTACAACATTAACAATGTCTACACTGTATTTCGGATCAATTTGATGTTATTTTAATAGACACCTTTTTTTGCAAAAACAAGGACATTTCTAAGTTACCCCAAACTTTTGAACGGTAGTGTATATTTATTTTTAAATACAGGTGTATTCTATCTGTAAGGTGTATGTGTGTTGTTCCCAAGTGCGAGTGTGTTACCTGTCTAGCAAGGTAATACTCTCTCAGTAGCTGATCTCCATGTATGACAACCTTTGTCCTCTCTCTAATTCAGGTGTGTGTGTTACCTGTCTAGCCTGGTAGTATTCTCTCAGTAGCTGTTCTTTCTGTATGATAGCCTCTGTCCTCTCCTTGCGGGCCACGTCTCTCTCCTCCCGGACCGTCTCGATGTCTTTACAGGCCTGGCTCAACTCCTTCTGGGCCTCAGCCTTGTCCTTCACCTCGTGGCAGTACTTCTCCAACAGCTCGTTCCTCTCACAGATTGCTCTGTCCCGGTCCACCAACGATGAGTTCAGTTCCTAAACACAAACATTTCAATCAGATTTAACGCCATAATACAATCACAAAATCTCTTAGTTGATCCGGCAGCGACAAATTAAGCTAATTGGCATTGGTCTGAGAGCCTAGTAACCAACAAAGTGTTAAACAAATCAAAATCCTTAAAATAGCCACTGTAAGAATATGTTTAACGTAAATGCACAACGCAGAGGACTAGAATTAACGATTAAATGGAAAGTGTTTTTTGGTAATAGTGCATCAATGGAAATAGTTGGTTTTCAGTTCAACATCTGTTCATAATGTCAGTCCTTAACTCATAGCTACGTGTGGCACGTTCTCATTGGTCCAACCTGAAATAAGATACTTGTTATTTGGCCATTGGCCCAGTTTTATTGCAATTCTAATTGGTCAACCACAGGCTAGGGCTGGGTTATAAACTACATCCTGTCCCTTTGTTCTGTGCAGAAACACTGAAGCATGTACACCAACCTCACTGCATGATTTGTCCCACTTTGAATAAGAATAAACATATTTCCCTCCCCCTGATTTGTTTTGGGGTCTGTGTTATTGAAGAATAATATCAACTGCTAACATTTGGTGCCGTGACCCGAAATGAATTGGTCTCAACAACAACAAGAAAAACTCAACTGTGTGTTGATCCAGAAGAAAGGGTGAGCGCAACCCACTTTGGGGAGTCAACTCTTAATCTTCTGATTGATGGCATAAGTGCTGGGTAAGTCAAGACCAATCTAATTTAAAATATATATATTTTTTTAAATCTGGTTAAAATTAGTGCATACAATGAGTGATACGTATCTGTGATGTATAAGGTTCAAGTCCTTTGTTCTCTATTAAAAAAGTTAGTCCTTTCATTTTGTGAAACCTTCTTGTTGCATAGAAGTGAGCTGCTAGTTGAGTAGCAATTTTTACATGGTTGGTTAATGTAAGCCTTCAACAAGCTTTTTGAAGTGAACAGTAGGGCCTGGGTAGCCAGGCCCTACAGAAACGTGTTCCAGAAGAAGTTTTGTGTTCTAGAAGAGGTTTGAGTCCTTGAAAGGGGTTACACACACACTTTGGGGTTAAATAAATAATTTCATTTTTATTTCACCTTTATTTAACCAGGTAGGCCAGTTGAGAACAAGTTCTCATTTACAACTGCGACCTGGCCAATATAAAGCAAAGCAGTGCGACACAAACAACAACAGAGTTACACATGGGATAAACAAACAGTCAATAACATAATAGAAAATCTGTTAATGGTGTGTGTGCAGATGAGGTAAGGCAATAAATAGGCCATAAGGTCAAAGTAATTACAATATAGCAATTAACACTGGAGTGATAGATGTGCAGATGAGGATGTGCAAGTAGAAATACCTGTGTGCAAAAGCAGATTTTTTTTTTTAATATGGGGATGAGTTAAGTAGTTGGTTGGATGGGCTATTTACAGATTGGTAGGCGGAGATGGGAGGGTAATCAGTGCTGATGGGGCACACCTGTGAAAGCTCAGCTGTGGCATAAAACCACTGGTTCCCCATTCAGCAAGAGACTCCTCTCCATGCATACCTTTGGTTGTTTCGTTGTGGCTTTGGCAGTTGACACCCAATTTACTGACCGTCATGCCTCACCTGATTACTGTGTTTACTTTATTTCTGGCATAAATTCCTTTTGTTATTCCTTTACTGTGTGTGGTTTCCCATTACTTGTTACAATCTTGAGCCAGGCAACAAGTGGGGGCTCATCTGGGACCTCTGGAGTTACTCCCTTGAATTGCATTTGTTTAGTAGCATTTTCAAACTGGTTAATGTGGTATTTCAAAGTAAAGTGCTTTGTGATTTTTGTTTGGCTAACCCTTTATCTATGGGGTTGTGTTGTGGGCACTACTTTGATTGGAAGCTATATACTAAGGTACAAAGTATGTGACAATTGGATACTGCCAGTTGCTACTTTCTTTGGTTACACACCTGTGGTTGGTGTTGGTGTGGAAGTAGTGTTAGTTTGTGCTGCAGTTGAGAGGATCACAGTTTATCTCCATCCCCTGTTCCGGTTGGAGATCCTGCTTTGCTCATCGTTGGGACATCAGGTTAGTGTTTGTGCTGTGTTAGCAGTGGACGGACCACCTGGACTGGTCTTCTCCCCTGGTAGGTTTAGTGACATTAAGATATGTTGGATAGTGTTAGCTCTTTGTTACATTTGTTTGGTGACCGTGGCTGGAGCAGTTGTCTCGGGAGCACATCCGTGGCTCAGAGGGGTAACCAGCTTGCTGGGAGCTTTTTCTGTGACAGCAGGTTAAAGTACATAAATACCCACCACCAGTAACTGCATGAAGACTAGGGTTAAGATAGTAATAGGTCTTGAGGAAGCTCCTTTTTTCCCCCCTCTTTTGTGGTTGACACTGTGCTTCTATTTTTGTGTACCCAATTGGGGCAAGAGCAGGTTGTTGTTTGTCCATAGTTTGTTGACTGTTAGACTATGGCTAACATTGACAAATTCTTCAAGTCCCGAGGGAGGAGCTTCTGGATTGCTATATTAAAGACCAATTGTTATGAATTGAGATTGACGATAAATGTCTGAAAGAGATGTTCAAGTCCATTCTAAAGGCCAACTTGATTGAATCCGGCATTCTAATGGAGTAATTTTCTCCTGGTTTGGCTACATTTCGGTCCACTACAAATGACCCCTAATCCGGTCTTATCTTCTGAAAAGCAAAAGGAACGGTTGTTGCTACAACTAGATCATGATAGGCTGAAACAGCAACAAGCCTTGGAAAAGGTGTTGGAGGTAGAAAGGCTTAAACAAGAACCTGAGTGTGCGAAACTGACACTGCAACAAGTCTGTTTTGATTTGGTCAGAGATGGTAAGCTCTCTGGCATGTCTCTTAATGACAGTTACGGTGATATCTCCGGAGGTCGTGCTCAACTTTCCTTCAACTTGAGGCTCCTGCCGAAATTCAGTGAAAAGGAACCCAATATTTTTTTTTTCACTGTTTGAAAGGGTAGCAGATTTCAGGAATTGACTGAGAACATGACTCCAACCGTACGTTGATGTTGCAATGTGTGCTAACTGGGGAAGCACAAGAGGCCTACTCGGCTCTTTACTTTGCTGACAGCCAAAACTATGGCAAAGTTAAAGATGCTGTGTTGCACACCTATGAGTTAGTTCCTGAAGCGTATCACCAGCGGTTTAGAACCTGGAAAAAAGGTGACAGACCTATGTTGAGTTCGCACGGAATTTGCACACCCAGTTTAACCAATGGTGCACTTCATTGGATGTTACAACCTACGAGCAGTTGTGCAGTTTAGTTGTGCTGGAGCAGTTAAAAGATTCTGACTGCCTTGCCACACACATAAATGAGCATACGGTGCAGAACGCCATGGAGCCGTTTTGGCTAATGAATATGTGCTGACGCATAAAGGTCACTTCGGGGAACCCCTTCTTTGCAGTGATGGTCCCAGGGAGAGTTTTGGGACAATTCTTTACTACTGGGCCTAATCTTGTCTTAAGGGTTGAATGTGGTTCCCATGTGAAATCTGACCATGGCAAAATCTGCAATTTCTGCCGTGGTAAAGGTCATTGAAAAAATGAATGCCCTGTCCTTAGAGTTAAAGCTAGGCCTTCTGGGGTTAATGCGCCCATTTGGCCTACCGCATTGCGGCACCTGCTTTTAAGTTAAGGAATTCAACTGTTTCACCTCAAGACCCGTTAAAAAAACCATTGGGTATGGTTGACAGTGCATCCATCTATTCACTCTTCATTACGGAGGGTTACGTATCCTTGATGGGTAACCAAGGATGGTCCCAGTTAACGTCCTGCAAGACACTGGTGCTTCAGAGTCTAATTCTTCAGTCAGTGCTCCCTTTCTCTCAGAGACAGATACAGGGCAGTGTCTTGATCCAAGGGATAGGTTTGCATATCGTCTGTCCCTTTACACAAACCTGTGCTCTCCACAGATTTGGTACAAGGTGAGGTCATCATAGGAGTGTGTCCCTCATTGCCTGTTGAAGGAGTGACAGTGATTCTAGGAAATTACCTTGCAGGTGGGCTGGTCTGATGAGAAAAATAACCACCTCCCGTGGTTTTCATGCCTTCTGGCCATCTCAGAGGTGCTGGATGAAAGTGCTGAGTTTCCCCAAAGTGTTTACTGCTTGTGCCATGATTCGTGCAATGAACCACGCTGATTCCGTGTCGGAGTCTGGTGTAGGGATCAGCGAGGTGGCGGACTATTCTGTAACTTGTGGACCAGACCTTCCTTTCTGTTTCCCGTAGTGACCTGGTAGCAGAACAGCGGGCTGACCCTACTCTGAAATTATTGTTTGAGCAGGTCCTCCCGGCTGATGATGTTCCAAGTGTAGTACAGCGATACTACTTACAGGATCAAATTGTTGGTGAGGAAATGGCTGCCTCATGGTTACCATTTTTTGGGTAACCCTGTCATTCAAAATGGTGGTACCATATACCTTCCGTGATTTGGTTTTGCAGACCTCATGGGGATATTGCTGGTCATTTGGGTGTTCGGAAGACCTATGACCGTATTGTGTGTGATTTCTTTTGGCCTTGGCTGAAAAGAGATGTCTCAGCCTTTATCAAACTTTGCCAGTTGACTGGGAAGCCTAACCAGACGTTAAAGCTAGAACCTTTGTACCCAATACCAGTAGTAAGCCAACCCTTTGAGCATTTAACTATTGATTGTGTTGGCCCATTGCCTTGTTCCAAAGCCGGTTGTATTTACCTGCTGACGGTGATGTGCCCAGTGACCCGTTATCCCGCTGCTTATCCTCTCCATACCATAACAACCAAGTCTATTGTTAGGGCATTGACTCGGTTTATTTCTGTTTTCAGACCAAATTATTAAAAGTGATCAAGGTTCCAATTTCACGTTTGCACAGGTGTTAAGCCAACTTCGCATCAGACAATCTTACGACCCATATCATGCAGAGTCAGGGAGCGGTTCCATCAGACCTTGAAGTTGTTGTTGCGTGCTTACTGCACTGAGTTGTACCAAGACTGGGAGGGACCGAGAATGATAGGTAGAACTGGTAGATTTGGATAGAAAACACTCAAAACTGTTAAAATAGTGAGTATAACAGTACTGATTTGGCAGGCAAAAACCTGAGAAAAATCCTTTCAGGAAGTCGTTTTTTTTGTGTGTTGGTTTTGTAGTTTTCTATTCAATGCCATTACAGTATCCATTGATTTAGGACTCAAATTGCAGTTCCTATGCCTTCCACTATATGTCATGTCTTTAGAAATTGTTTCAGGCTTGTATTCTGATAAATGAGGGAGTAAGAGCAGTCTGAATGAGTGGACCTGACGTGTCAGAGCTTTTGTTTACCTTTTATATTGACGACGTTATTGTCCGGTTGAAATATTATAGATCATTTAGGCTAAAAACAAACAACCTGAGGATTAAATATAAACAACCTGAGGATTGAATATAAACATTGTTTGACATGTTTCCATGAACTTCACGGATAAAATTAGGATTTTTTTGTCTGCCTGTTTTGACTGCGTTTGAGCCTGTGGATTGATGAAGAAAACTCAAACGGAGGATTTTGGATATAAAGAGACCTTATCAAACAAAGCAAACATTTATTGAGTAAATTAATGTCTTCTGAGTGCCACCATACGAAGATCATCAAAGTTAAGGGATTCATTTTTTATCTCTATTTCTGACTTGTGTAACTCTTCTACTTGGCTGGATACTCGCCCCTCTCTGCTCCGTCCAATGGGTTTTGCTATGCTTACTTCCTGCAGAAGATTGGTGGGCAGAGTTGGGAGGGTTGTCAGTGCTGATGGAGCACACCTGTGAAAGCTCAGCTGTTGCATAATGCCACTGTTTCCCCATTCAGCAAGAGATTCCTCTCCATGCATACCTTTGTAGTTGACACCTAATTTACTGAACTTCATGTATCATTGTTGCGAGTGTTTACCTTATTTATGGAATAAATTCACTTGGTTAGTCCTTTACTCAGTGGGTGGTTTCTTATCTTGAGCCAGGTTTTAACAAGTCAAATGAAGAACCATTTCAAAGTAGAAGTGTAGGCGAGAGAAAAATATTCTGTCATTGTTGACAAAGATGGAATCTGTCTGATATACAAAAAGCTTGGGGGAAAAAATGTCTCATTCGTTGACAAAGACTATGGTCTAACTGTTTTAGCAGAAGATAGAAAACGGGTTGAGAAATAGAGAGACATCAGAGATTGTAACGTTCTTTGTTTCACGGAAACATGGCTCACTCGTGACACGTCAAGAGTCGGTAGAGCCACCTGGTTTCTTCACGCATCTCGCCGACAGAAACAAACATCTCTCTGGTAAGAAAAAGGCCGGGGGTGTATGCCTTATGATTAACGAGACGTGGTGTGATCATAACAACATACAGGAACTCAAGTCCTTTTCTTCACCTGACCTAGAATTCCTTACAATCAAATGTCGACCGCAATATTTACCAAGAGAATTCTCTTCGATTATAATCACAGTTGTGTATATCCCGCCCCAATCAGACATTGACGGCCCTGAAATGAAATAAATTAATTTGACTATGTAAACTGGAAACCACATATCCTGAGGCTGCATTTACTGTAGCTGGGGATTTTAACCTGTTGAGTGTAGGGGGCAGTATTTAGATTTTTGGATGAAAAACGTACCCAAATTTAACTGCCTATTTCTCAGGCCCAGAACAACTTCATTGCTCGCTTTGAGGACAACACAGTGCCACTGACATGGCCTGCTACCAAAACATGCGGGCTCTCCTTCACTGCAGCCAACGTGAGTAAAACATTTAAAACGGTTTAACCCTCGCTAGGCTGCCGGCCCAGGCGGCATCCCTAGCCGCGTCCTCAGAGCATGCGCAGACCAGCTGACTGGCGTTTTACGGACATATTCAATCAATACTTATCCCAGTCTGCTGTTCCCACATGCTTCAAGAGGGCCACCATTGTTCCTGTTCCCAAGAAAGTGAAGGTAACGGAGCTTAACGACTATCCCCCCCGTAGCACTCACTTCCGTCACCATGAAGTGCTTTCAGAGACTAGTCAAGGACCATATCATCTCCACCCTACCTGACACCCTAGACCCACTCCAATTTGCTTACCGCCCCAATAAGTCCACAGACGACGCAATCACACTGCCCTAACCCATCTGGACAAGAGGAATACCTATGTAAGAATGCTATTCATCGACTACAGCTCAGCATTAAACACCATCGTACCCTCCAAACCCGTCATTAACCTCGAGCCCATGGTCTCGACTCCGCCCTGTGCAACTGGGTCCTGGACTTTCTGACGGGCCATCCCCAGGTGGGGAGGGGAGGTAACATCTCCACCCCGCTGATCCTCAACACTGGGACCCCTCAAGGGTGCGTTCTCAGCCCTCTCCTGTACTCCATGTTCCCCCATGACTGCGTGGCCATGCACGCCTCCAACTCAATCATCAAGTTGGCAGACAACACTACAGTGGTAGGCTAGATTACCAACAACGGTGAGACAGCCTACAGGGAGGAGGTGAGAGCCCTCGGAGTGGTGTCAGGAAAATAACCTCACACACAATGTCAACAAAACAAAGGAGATGATCGTGGAGGGAGCAGCCCCCTATCCACATCGACGGGACAGTAGTGGAGAAGGTGGAAAGTTTTAAGTTCCTCGGCATACACATCACGGACAAACTGAAATGGTCCACCCCCACAGACAACGTGGTGAAGAAGGTGCAACAGCGCCTCTTCAACCTCAGGAGGCTGAAGAAATTTGGCTTGTCACCAAAAGCACTCAAACCTTTACAGATGCACAATCGAGAACATCCTGTCAGGCTGTATCACCGCCTGGTATGGGAACTGCTCCGCCCACAACCGCAAGGCTCTCCAGAGGGTGGTGCACAACGCATCACCGGAGGCAAACTACCTGCCCTCCAGGACACCTACACCACCCGATGTCACAGGAAGGCCAAATAGATCATCAAGGACAACAACCACCCGAGCTACTGCCTGTTCACCCCGCTATCATCCAGAAGGCGAGTGAAACAGAAGAGAAACCTAGTGATGTCGGAAAATAAGTTTCTTTTGAGGAATGGCCAGTAGAAGCAGGGTCCGTACGGGAAAATGGAATCAATACAACAGCATCAAACGACACAATGCTGATGTAGAAATGTAAGAAGCTCTCTGTGGCTCAGCAGAAGAATTTGCTGGATGCTGTGGAGGGAAACTAATAGACCCCCCCCTTTCGTACCATCTCAGGTGGTGTACATATGAAAATCTGATGAAATATGTGAACGCAGTCACTGTATTGCCCATATCTTATGCAAAACATGTCCTCAATACACAGGCAAGAAGATGAGAGCAACAGGAGTGGAGGGGGGCATATAAAACAGACCAAACCTAACCTTCTATTGATCCAATAAATTGATGCAGGGGTGTGGATAGGCTCATTTGAACAACCTATTTTAGGCCTTGATATTATTATGAAACTTGACTACATTAAACATTTCTGAAGGAAAGGTGACATGGCAAATTAGACAACTGCAGGGATCTACAGTTCAGAACTATCATATTTGGACTATGAAAAAAAGTGTGGAAGGTTGGATATGGAACCAGAGTGCTTGACAGGTTTTGCCCCACCTTGCACAAAACAAAGGAAGCTATGGCCGCTACTAACGTAGTGGAGGCTCCTAACATCATACAATGTGGCACACCATGTTATCCAGCTACTCTGATGCTTCCTCCAGATACCACATTACTTGAACACGACTGTTGTGAGTTGGTATTGGATCAGCTCCTTGATGGGTTTATTAAGAGTCAGCCGTTGGAAAAAGCTACGTTTCTTATACACAGATGATTTAAACATTATGGAGGGGGGTGTGAGGAAGGCAGGCTGGGCAGTTACTACAACGGACAATGTGATAGTGACAGGCATGTCACCTGCAGGAACATCAGCACAGGTGGCGGATTGGTGGCTCTGACAGAAGCACGTAAACAGGCTGAAGGAAAAACAGCTAATAACTACAGACTCAAGGTATGCTTTTGGTGTTACCCATGATTTTGGAAAAATATGGAAAAAGGAATCATGATATCACTGGGAGCTCCTGTGAAGAATGGACATTCTCACCTATACTGAATGCTCTCCAGTTACCAAGACAAGTCACAATTTTGAAAATTAAAGCACATGGGAAAAATCTTTACAGACAAGAGTAATGGTAATGATTTGGCTGACAGAGCTGCCAAGGCAGCTGCCAAAAGAACACCTATGTCACCTAAACTGATTAGGAGATACATTGCAACACGGAGATATGCAAAGCAGTGCACCAAACGATGAAGGTTAGGAATGGATGGCTGCAGGATGCAAACTCAATCAAGGTGTGTGGAAACATAACCTGATCCTACTTGGTGACACAGATCCACTCTTTGGAATACATTGGTGTGGACAAGATAGTTTATCGTTTAGTGGGCAAATGGTGGAATCCTGGTGTGCGGAAAGAGGCTGAGGGGGTTGTGGCGAATTGCAACATTTGTATGGAAAACACCACCAAAGGACGAGTGAAAGTACAGACACGACGAGCACCTGCCCCACCAGGACCCTTCAGACATCTACAGCTTGATTACATCACGCTGCCCAACTGTATAGGACACAAAGATGTTCTGGTCATTGTTGATCTTTTTCATGATGGGTTGAAGCCTTCCCTACTAAGAAAGGAACTGCACAACACAACAAATTTTGATTTGAGAAATCATAGAAAGACAAGTAAAAGAGGAGTGGGGAATAACTCCCGAGGGGGGACATGATGTCATGCCTGACAGTGGGTGATGGTAAAAAGATAAGACATCAGGGCCAAAGTGGGAAGGTCTTTATCAAGTTTATCAAGCTCATTATGAGGTCAACAGTTAAAGTCCAGGGAAAATGGATACATGTTGTCCATTTAGATGACAAAGCGGAGCCTGGAGAATAAAGAACTGATTGATTAGCAATCGGGGGCCAATCTCTGTTGAAGAAGCCTAGTAAGATGATCAGAACCTGATAAGCTTCTATGCTGTATACCACAGTCATCATATTGGGGATATCTAGGTGAAATGGCCAACGTCTTCCTGAAAATCACGACATGCTTACTTAGGGAAATCTATATGAAAACATCAATTTCTCTTGAAACCAGGACATGTTACTTTCACATTTGTTACCTTTGTTACAGGTTATGAGAATATACAGTCTGAAGCAATATCCTTTGATCCAGGACTGTACTTGAAATGATACAAGATCACCTGTGAAGTGCTCATTAGAGAAGTCCTTATCAGCCAGTGGAACAGAAGAAGAATTCCTCACTACGGGCAGACTGCCAGAACATAAGTTCTAATAATTATCTATGGGGGACTGATATCAGTGTGGAAGAGCAGGTCACTTTTAAAGGACTTGGTGAAGAATTACCTTGCCAATAGAACAATTTAATATTATTGTCTTGTAGACAATTCTTTATTTTGTGTTTCCTCCTAGTACAGGATGTGGTAGGAATCGTAAGGGACATCATCATGACACCTGTTAATATTTATTTTCTATAACTTTGTTTGAAATCTTATTGTAACAGCAAGTACAATATGCCCTTTGTGTTTTATAGAAACGCAAGGTGTAATGTGAATTATTTTGTTACTGCTAATATTTTTGATACTGTCTATTTGTTAATGTGTTTTGTTTTCTAAAGACTTTTTTATGGTCTAGGGGGAGTAAAAATATGTTGAAGATAAATACACAACGCAGAGGACGAGAGGACTAGAATCAACAATCAATGGAAAGTGTTTTTTCTGTAGTTACGTGGGGCACGTTCTTATTGGTACAATCTGAAAACGGATACTCGTTATTTGACCATTGGCCCAGTTTATTGAAAGGAATTGTAATAGGTACAGGTTAGAGCTGAATTACAAAGTAGATCCTGATCCTATTTGTTTTGTGGAGAATCACTGAGGCCAGGGGAGCATGTACACATCTACCTCCGCATGATTCCTCCTGTTTGAATAAGTATAAACCTCTTTTCCTCCACCTGATTTGCTTTGGGGTCTGTTATTGAAGAATAACATCAACTTCTAGCACCACCTTTTGCCTTGACAGCTTTGCACACTTCCCATTCTCTCAAACAGCTTCATGAGGTAGTCACCTGGAATGCATTTCAATTAACAGGTGTGCCTGTTAAAAGTGAATGTGGAATTTCTTTCCTTAATGCGTTTGAGCCAATCAGTTGTGTTGTGACAAGGTAGGGTTGGTATACAGAAGATGGTCTTTATGAAAAGAACAGCACAAATAAGCTAAGATAGACTAGTTTATCCTTACTTTAAGACATGAAGGTCAGTCAATCCGGAAAATTTCAAGAACTTTGAAAATGTAGTCACAAAAACCATCAAGCGCTATGAGGAGCGCCACAGGAATGGAAGACCCAGAGTTACCTCCGCTGCAGAGGACAAGTTCATTCGCGTTACCAGCCTCAGGAATTACAGCCCAAATAAATGCTTCAGAGTTCAAGTAACAGACACATCTCAACATCAACTGTTCAGAGGAGACTGCGTGAATCAGGCCTTCATGGTCGAATTGCTACAAAGAAACCACTACGAAGAAGAGACTTGCTTGGGCCAAGAAACACGAGCAATGGACATTAGACCGGTGGAAATCTGTCCTTTGGTCTGTAAGTCCAAATTTGAGATTTTTGGTTCGAACTGCCATGTCTTTGTGAGAAGCAGATGATCTCCGCATGTGTGGTTCCCCCCGTGAAGGATGAATGAGGTGGTGTGATGGTGCTTTGCTGCTGACACGGTCTGTGATTTATTTAGAATTCAAGGCACACTTAACCAGTATGACTACCACAACATTCTGCAGTGATACGCCATCCCATCTGGTTTGGGCTTAGTGGGACTATCATTTGTTTTTCAACAGGACAATGACCCAACACACCCCCAGGCTGTGTAAGGGCTATTTGACCAAGGATAGTGATGGAGTGCTGCATCAGATGATCTGGCCTCCACAATCACCCAACCTCAACCCAATTAAGATAGTTTGGGATGAGTTGGACCACAGAGGGAAGGAAAAGCAGCCAACAAGTGCTTAGCATATGTGGGAACTCCTTCACAACTGTAGGAAAAGCATTCCTCATGAAGCTGGTTGAAAGAATGCCAAGAGTGTGCAAAGCTATCATCAAGGCAAAGGGTGGCTACTTTGAAGAATCTAAATTCTAAAATGTATTTTGATTTGTTTAACACTTTTTGGGTTACTATATGATTCTGTGTCATTTCATAGTTTTGTTGTCTTCACTATTATTCGACAATGTAGAAAATAGTGCAAATAAAGAAAAAACATTGAATGAGGAGGTGTGTCCAAACCTTTGACTGGTACTGTATATTCATTGATTAACCTAATAATGATTACCTGTCAGAGAGATGCAATACCCTCCTCTCAGATTAGTTTTGACTGTCTAGTAATAAACTGATCGATAGATGGATTAAATAATAGGTTAACCTCACAGAAGAGGTGTTTGATTTGTTTGGTGTACTGATTGATTCCATTCTAAACTGATCTGAACCTGTCTGAGAGCCTCCGTCTCCTCGCTGGCCACCATCCTTTCAGAAGAGGTGTTTTTGAGGCGGGCCTCTGCAGCCTCCAGCGCCATCTGCAGCTTTTCCAGCTCCTTGATCACCTGTACCACAGAATTTAATAAATCACTTCATATTTTAGTATTACAATTTTATTCCTGGAGAAAAGAAGCATACTCAATGGTGATTATACATTGAAAGTAATTTCTTAGTCCAGGACTAGGAAGAAACTGGGCTTTAAAGTAAAATGTATTTCTCTCTGACCTGGTCCCTCTCACTCATGATGAGCCTGTACTCGTTGAACACAGAGTCTCTCTCCTCCTTGAACTTCTCACAGTCCTTTACTGCCTTCAGCTGGAAGTTCTTACAGCGTGTCACCTCCGACTGCAGCCGCTCCATCTCCCGCTGCAGCACCTTGTTCTGGCCTGAAGACTTGTCCAGCTCCTGTTGTACAGAGTCAAACCTGGGGAGAGAAGGAGAGGTGTGTAGTGCTGTATAGGTGTTTGTAGTGTATAAACTATTCTCGCGGATTGTGCAGTGTGTGTTTACCTCCTCATGGACGTAGAGCAATGTTGTTGGTAGTGTATGGCCTTGTCTCGTTGTTTCAGCAACGTGTCCATCTGTTTCTGTAGTCGTCGGTTCTCTTCCTCCGCCTGCTCCAGCCTGCTCAGGTCCGTGTTGTGATTGGCAACTTTCTCACCGTAGCGTTTGCTCAGCGAATCGTATTCCTTCCTCACCCCCTCCAGCTTGTCAATGGCTGTGTCGTACAGTTTGTTGAGAACCTCTGAGGAACCGTTCTCTCTCATCACCTGGAGGAAAGACACGGTCATCCAGCTGATGATTTTAGAACAATACCTACATTTCATGTTCAGTTCCCGTCTCTGTGTGAAACTATGAATTTAACAGGTTTACAATATACAGTTGACACATTAATTTTTTTTAGATACATTCCTTCAGATTGATAGTGTGTGGCAATGTTATTGTTCTAAAGCACCAAGCCACAAGGAAACATTAACAAGCCAGAATGAGCATGGATTCATTTTTACACCAGTTAATCAGCAGAGGGCAACAGTGAGGAGATGCAGAATGGATTATTCAAGACCATTAGGCTGTGTTTATACAGGCAGCCCAATTCTGATATTTTGCCCGATTATTGGCAAAGGATCTAATAATAATTAGGCAAAATATCAAAATTGGACTGCCTGTGTAAACGCAGCCTTGGATAGTATGGTGTAACTAACTAGGTTCCATTTTGCCGGCCTATAAAATCACCTTCATCATTAAAATGCAATAACCTCCAGGCTTCCTGAACTCTGTGGTAATTAGTGTGGGAGCAGGTGAGACCCCAGGGCAGTATTGATCCAGACTACATCACAGCATGTATAGGTATGTCTGTAGCCTTACAGGAGATGGAAACCTATATGCTGCTTAGTTCAAACACCTCCCCTGACCTTACAGAACTCTGAACGATGATGAGGTACCGAGGGGTGTGTGTCTACACACCATTTACATGAGCCATTGACAGTGTCCTCAAACACTGCCCTTTACAGAAGCGCTCCGTATGCATCTCCAAGCAGTGTGTCTCCTGTCCACCGCAGTAGTCTACTCCCGGGATGTGTGGATGTGTGAAAGCCCGGCAGCCAAGTATAGGTCACAGCAACCTTGTGTGGTTGTGTGTGGATGTGTATGGTACCTCTTGCTGCTGCAGCCTCATGTCAGCCACCTCCTTCTGGCCGTCACTGTGCATCCTGCGGAGCTCCTCACAGCTCTGCTTCAGGTGGTTGTGTTCCCTGACCAGCTGAGCGTGGTCTCTCCTCAACACCTCCAGCTCCTCCTTCAGCTGAGACTGGTCTCCTAACACACGGCTGTGGAGCATACTGGAGACCGAGAGGGAGAGGTCAAAACTGGGGGAGGGGAAGACACTGATGGCACATTCCTAAACACGGTTAGAATTGAGATTCTCCATGATCACATGGTAGTCAGACTAACACCAAACTGTCCTCCTGACTACAGAGTTTGGCCAGGCTGCTTGGTGTTGTAGGCACGATGGATTCGATAAGAAAAGGCAGCTCTACTGTTTTAAAGTTTGGTTCTCCTCAGTGTCTCACAAAAATCCTCTCATGGACAACCACACACAGAGCTCCCGAGCGCCGCCCCCTTCCCATAACACTGTTGGATTTTCAAATCTAAACAACATGAAGTCTCAATAAAAAATAAAAACATTGAAGAGATCCAATCAAAGCTCAGCCCATTATTGTGCCAATACTGCTACATAGCTGATACCTACTGGACTGTTCATTTATCACGGTACTCCACTTTGTTAACCTTTATCTGTCAGCCCAAGCCACGAACACAGGCCCTGTGTGTAGTTAACCAACCCTCTCTGCCCATTCATCGCCATTTTACATGTTGTTGTTGTTGACTTAGCTAGCTCTCCCAATCAACACCTGTGATTGCTTTAAGTCTCTCTCAAATGCCAATATGCCTTGTATACTGTTGTTTAGGATAATTATCATTGTTTTAGTTAACTGCGGAGCCCCTAGTCCCACTGTACATGCCTGAGATACCTCCTTTGTCCCACCTCCCACATGCGGTTTTCTCACCCAGTATAACCAGCATGTCCAGAGATTCAACCTCTCTTATCATCACTCAGTGCCTGGGCTTACCTCCACTGTACCCGCACCCCACCCATCTGCACATTATGCCCTGAATCTATTCTACCACACCCAGAAATCTGCTTCTTTTATTCTCTGTCCCCAACGCACCTAACGGCCAGTTTTGCAAGCCTTCAGCCGTACCCTCATCCTACTCCTCCTCTGTTCCTCGGCTGATGTGGAGGCTAACCTAGGCCATGTGTGTCCCTAGGCACTCATTTGTTGACTTCTGTAATCGAAAAAGCATTGGTTTCATGCATGTTAACATCATAAGCCTCCTCCCCAAGTTTGTTTTTCTCACTGCTTTAGCACACTACGCCAACCCCGATGCCCTTGCCGTTTCTGAATCCTGGCTTAGGAAGGCCACCATACCCAATTTCCATACCCAACTACAACATTTTCTGTCAAGATAGAACTGCCAAAGGGGGCGGAGTTGCAATCTACTGCAGAGATAGCTTGCAACTTTCAGTCATACTTTCCAGGTCTATACCAAGACTCAACAGCCATAGTTTCTCAAATGACTGCCTCGGCTGGTTCACCAACTACTTCGCAGATAGAGTGTGTGTAAAACCGGAGGGCCTGTTGTCCGGACCTCTGGCAGTCTCTATGGGGGTACCACAGGGTTCAATTCTCGGGCCGACTGTTTTCTCTGTATTTATCAACGATGTCGCTCTTGCTCCGGGTGATTCCCTGATCCACCTCTACGCAGACGACACCATTCTGAATACATCTGGCCCTTCTTTGAACACTGTGTTAAATAAACTCCAAACGAGCTTCAATGCCATACAACACTCCTTCCGTGGCCTCCAACTGCTCTTAAACGCTAGTAAAAACCAAATGCATGCTTTTCAACCGCTCGCTGCCCGCACCCACCCGCCCGACTAGCATCACTGGACGGTTCTGACCTAGAATACGTGGACAACTACAAATACATAGGTGTCTGGCTAGACTGTAAACTCTCCTTCCAGACTCATATCAAACATCTCCAATCTAAAATCAAATCTAGAATCGGCGTTCTATGTCGCAACAAAGCCTCCTTCACTCACGCTGCCAAACAGTCAGTTTTACTAGGGTATCTTACCGATCTTCGACTTCGGCGATGTCATCTACAAAATAGCTTCCAATAGTCTACTCAGCAAGTTGGATGCAGTCTATCCCAGTGCCATCCGTTTTGTTATCAAAGTGCCTTATACCACCCACCACTGTGACCTGTATGCTCTTGTTGGCTGGCCCCCGCTACATATTCGTCACCAGACCGCTCCAGGTCATCTATAATTCTATGCTAGGTAAAGCTCTGCCTTATCTCAGCTCACTGGTCACGATAACAACACCCACCCGAGCACACAGCAGGTATATCTCACTGGTCATCCCCAAAGCCAACATCTCCTTTGGCCACCTTTCCTTCCAGTTCTCTGCTGCCAGTGACTGGAACGAATTGCAAAAATTGCTGAAGCTGGAGACTTACATTTCCCTCACTAACTTTAAACATCTGCTATCTGAGCAGCTAACCGATCGCTGCAGCTGTACATAGTCCATCTGTTAATAGCACACCCAATCTACCTACCTCATCCCCATATCATTTTTATTTACTTTGCTGCTCTTTTGCATACCCGTATCACTACTTACACACCATCATCTGCTCATCTTTCACTCCAGTGTTAATCTGCTAAATTTGTAATTATTCTCTCCTATGGCCTATTTATTGCCATACCTCCTCATAACATTTGCACACACTGTATATAAACTTACTTTTTTTCTATTGCGTTGACTGTACGCTTGTTTATTCCATGTAACTCTGTTGTTGTTTCTGTCGCACTGCTTTGCTTCATCTTGGCCAGGTCGCAGTTGTAAATGAGAACTTGTTCTCAACTGGCCTACCTGGTTAAATAAAGGTGAGATAAAAATAAATAAAAAGAGACGCCTGTCCTGGGCCCGCTTCCCAAAACCATTTTTATTAACGGTGGACTTGAAATCGCTCGTAAGGTAACGCCTGCCTCAGAGCACTCTTACAACAGCTCAGTGTGTCGTCACTGTCACTTTACACACAGAGGACCTCAGCTTGACAAAGAATGAAGATGTCTGTGACCGACAAAAACTTCATAGTTGAAAATAAATAGACTAAAATGTTTACAATGTTATAAACAAGCGAAGCAAGCAATGAAAACTGAGATAACAAAATTATATAATAGTTTGATTATTAGGCTAAAGATTGACATCACTTTCATGTATGTGCAATCGATAGACCTACCTAGTACAAAGCAATTAGGTTACATCTGAGCCGCTTCAATATATCTATCTATCTATAAGCTAATGTATTTCCCTGTAGCCTAACCAATAACCTAAAGGTCAACATATTAGTTCTATGGCAACGTTGCAGAATATCTATAGGTCTACTTGAAGCTCAATTTCTGCCACCCAAACTTGACTTTGGCTTTATTCATTCATTCTTGCTCACAACACACACACACAACCTTAAAATTATAGTTCAGGATTTTGGCAATGAAGCCCTGTCTCTACTTCCCCAGAGTCAGATGAACTCATGGATAGCATTTTTATGTCTCTGTGTCCAGTAGGGAGGTAGCTAGAGGTAAACTCAACAAAAAGAAACGTCCCCTTTTCAGGACCCTGTCTTTCAAAGATCATTCGTAAAAACCCAAATAACTTCACAGATCTTCTTTATAAAGGGTTTAAACACTGTTTCCCATGCTTGCACAATGAACCATAAACAATTAATGAACATGCACCTGTGGAACGGTCGTTAAGACAATAACAGCTTACAGATGGTAGTCAATTAAGGTCACAGTTATGAAAACTTAGGACACTAAAGAGGCCTATCTACTGACTCTGAAAATTACCAAAAGAAAGATGGCCAGGGACCATGCTCATCTGCATGAACATGCTGCAAGGTGGCATGAGGACTGCAGATGTGGCCAGGGCAATAAATTGCAATGTCCGTACTGTGAGACACCTAAGACAGCGCCACAGGGAGACCGGACTGACAGCTGATCGTCCTTGCATTGGCAGACCACGTGTAATAAAACCTGCACAGGATCGGTACATCCAAACATCACACCTGCGGGACAGGTAGAGGATGGCAACAACAACTGCCCGAGTTACACCAGGAATGCACAATCCCTCCATCAGTGCTCAGGCTGTACGCAATAGGCTGAGAGAGGCTAGACTGAGTGCTTGTAGGCCTGTTGTAAGGCAGGAATGAGCGTTACACTGAGGCGCGGAATCGTGGAGAGAGGTTCCGTCATGGTCTTGGGAGGTGAGTCACAGCATCATCGGACTGAGCTTGTTGTCATTGCAGGCAATCTCAACGCTGTGCATTACAGGGAAGACATCCTCCTCCCTCATGTGATACCCTTCCTACAGGCTCATCCTGACACGACCCTCCAGCATGACAATGCCACCAGCCATACTGCTCGTTCTGTGTGTGATTTCCTGCAAGACAGGAATGTCAGTGTTCTGCCATGGCCAGCGAAGAGCCCGGATCTCAATTCCATTGAGCACATCTGGAACCTGTTTGATCAGAGGGTGAGGGCTTGGGCCATTCCCCAAAAAATGTCCGGGAACTTGCAGGTGCCTTGGTGGAAGAGTGGGGTAACATCTCATGACAAAAACTGGAAAATCTGGTACAGTCCATGAGGAGGAGATGCACTGCAGTACTTAATGCAGCTGGTGGCCACACCAGATACTGACTTACTTTTTACCCCCCCCTTTGTTTAGGGACACATCATTCCATTTCTGTTAGTCATATGTCTGTGGAACTTGTTCAGTTCATGTCTCAGTTGTTGAATCTTGTTATGTTCATACAAATATTTACACATGTTAAGTTTGCTGAAAATAAACGCAGTTGACAGTGAGAGGACTTTCTTTTTTTGCTGAGTTTAGTTTCCAGAGACAGTGCTAACAAGCTTAGGTGCAAAGACTGGAAATAGTCAGGCATAGATAGCTAGCTTCCAGTCTTTGCGTTAATCTAGTTAGCAGTGGCTCACAAAATGACCCCTTACTTCCTTCATACTGGACAAAGCGACATGCAAATGGTATCCACAAACTATCCCTTTAATTGCGTGCATGCACACACCTTCCATGCCTGGATTTAATGCCATGGATTACCACATATAGGCTACCTAAGGCAGCAGGCAGCATAGCGGTTAGAGCGTTGGGCCAGTAACCGAAAGGTTGCTAGATGGAATACCCGAGCTGACAAGTTAAAAATCTGTCGTTCTGCCCCGAACAGGCAGTTGTTCCTAGGCCGTCATTGTAAATAAGAATTTGTTCTTAACTGACTTGCCTTGTTAAATAAAGCTTTAAAAATATATTATATATATATATTTTTTTTACTCTGGTAAGTGATTAAAAGCATGACAGGTACACATACTGTCAGTTGACTAAAGCATTTGGTAGGCCTATAGAACATAACTTGATTGCAATCCATTATCAATTGACTATAAATGATAGACCTGCCAACATGAACGCATTATGCGTAACAACTACGCAATTCTCTGTCCATGTACAAAGTAAAATTTACAAAGGTATGAGATCCGAGTTAAAAGTACGCTGAAATTAATAGGCCTGGATTTAATTTATTTTTTACATTTGAATAAAAAAATACATCCACTGAGTAAATCTAACATCCTGATTTGAGTTGCAACACACAGACAGTTTGTGTCAACGGACATGGATATGAATACGTTAGTATTCAACGTAGCTGCCCCGTGTCTGCCCCTCCTGTTTGTTGTGATTCTGAGTTTGCCGACTGTCCGCTGTAGTTAAACACATGGACAAATCCCTTATCGACTACATGTGTTGTGGAAAGGTAAACACTAATTGTTTCAAGTTAACGTTTGCGAACATAAGATGGACATTCAGTGGGTTTTAAAGTGCCAGCAGTTCACTCGCATTTGCTAGTGAAAGACATTTAAATGCAAATACGAAAAATAACTGGTCGCATGTGCGCGAGTGTCATGGACATTTCATTCTGCATCCATTAGGTGTATTTTCCACGTAACATTACAAGGATCACGCAACCTGATAGACTAACTGTAATTACTAACTGTGATCCACGTCACAAAAAGCATTGCAGAAGTATAATAAAAAAGTAATATAAACATCTTGGCCTGAAATGGAGTGGGGAGTTTAGAAGACTGCGCGATGAAGAATGAATGAGTGTCTGGTATTAGGTATTAGCTATAGAGGCAATGCTTCTATAGACTCACAAACTCTGCGCGCACGAGCGAGGGGAGGAAGTAAACACTAATTCTGAGAGATGCTACAAGCGCGAGTTGAATCTCCAATTTGCCGCGCGCGTCTGGTACTCTAAAAAGTTGAACAGGGTTGGCAGATCTACAACTCCTTAAAATCAGATAATCCCCATTACATTTCAATAAAAACACACCATTAGCACATCAATGTTCTTTCAATTAGTGTAATTGCAGCACCAGGCACTTCCCCAGTCTAAGTGAGTAAAACCATGATGCCATACAACCTCTCATTATTTCCATCTAATTACAGTCTATTCAGAAACAGTAGAGGAACAGAGGATTCCTGACATTAGGCTGGGAAGTGTCGTCTAGGACCACTAAAGGTCCACCTCTACCCAGACATGACACGTCTTTCTTTCAACAACCCAGTCAGTCAGTCGACCAACCCACCCACCCAATCAGTGATGTGATGGTGGTACTCACTGGTAGAAGTCAGCCTCCTTGACGGCCTCCTCACATCTCTTCAGAGTCTTGGTGTGTTGGTTTTGTAGAGTCTGGAGATCTGCCATGGCCCCCATACACTGGTTTTTCAGACGCTCGTAATCATGGCTGGCTTTGGAATTTGGCCTTTGGGGAGACGAGACAATAAGATGCTACACTACATAAGATCTACCAACTGAGACCTGGTCTACAAGGGCAGCCCAATGTCAGTTTATATATAAGAGTTAGAACCAAGGCATGCAGTTGCTTTGCATCAAAATGGAGAGGACCCAAAGGAAAATGCATCCATGAGTCAACCCAGAGCTGCAGAGCTCAGCAAACTGTATGAAGGGTTCCAAATTTGCACACAGACTGGAATTTGATTGTCTTGTGATTGAATTTAACCAAATGTACCAAGACAAAGTACCTCTAATTAAAATGGTAAAATATCATAACTGAGTCATGTCAAACTATACCTCTCTCTCTCCTACACTTCAAATCCACTAGGCGTCCCTCCCTGTTCTGAATTGCGTTTTAAACAACCTGGTACCCGGAACTCACGAGGGCTTTCATAAACTGAACAGGATGGTTGCCTATCAATTTCTGTCAACAGTACTGATCGTAAAGCCAGATGACAGGGAGGGCAAGAGACTTGATAGGACCTTAAATACACTCAGTCAGAGGCAGGGCAACTTTGCAACTTTCAGACTACTCTTCATAGATGTGTCAGCAGTTTGTTGACTAAAATCATTGGATTGTAGCCCTTTTCCCTGAGAGCACATCTGCCTATGAGAGATTAACTCACTATTGTGCATCCCTCTAGATTCTGTACACTGGCTTCTGGAAACAGAATGCTTCATAAAAATGTTTGTAAGCATGACCAATCATAAACCTACAGGTCAATATCCTCAAAGTAATGACCGACAGAGAGAAATTAACTAAATGTTAGTGTCTATTGTAGCAGACCACGTGTGATGTAGTTCAGGTGCTGAGGGACAGCACAACAATGGCTGATTTCCTTGAATTTTATGATTAGCTAGATGGTATTCTGTCTAAATCTTGCATTTTGACTACTTGTTGCATAGAGACATTCAGTAAAGATTATCTACTCTACTTATGTATAGATGTTGTATTTGACCAATTGTTGGATTAATACATTGATTTACAGAATAAAGACTATCCACTCTGCTCTTCCGTCTCCTCAGTCATGTGGTGGGTGGAGGATGTCTGTACCTGCAGTCGTCGAAGGTGGTGCCGGGTGATGCCAGTGCCAGGCGCTTGCGGAGCTCGTCCCTCTCACGGGTCACCTGGCGCAGCTGGAACAGGATGGTGTCGTTGAGGGCTGGGGGCGGAGACGAGGCTGAGCCATTACCGGTACCGGGGGGTGAACCTGCAACAGTGAGTATGTCACCACGGGCAAGAGCAGCTCACCGCCACCGGAATTCATGGGACAGGAAGAGGAGGGCTTGGGAGAAGATGAAATGGACGCTTGCATCATAATATCAACCAAACACAGAAATACCTAAGGTTATAAAGAAACATTTTATAAGTGCAGTCCTTCATATTGGAAGAACACTAGAGTTCAGCGAGAATTGATTGGATAACCTCTAACTTGAAGTGATTCTTGATCTGATTCTTCTCCTGTGTCTCATTCTGGGTAGAATAGGATTATACCACAGGCCATAAGTCTACCACATCTGACTTGAGTTAAACAAGAATTAGACTTGCAAGTTGACATTAATGTATTATTCAGGTGAAGGCTTAGATAAGGTACATAAATCCCAAGTTAGGATTTCAGCTAACAAACAGGAAAGAGTACCCTCACTTGAGGCCTTGTCCTTGACATTCTCAACCAATTCACTATCAAAGAACTGCTTTAGCACAGCATATTCTGATATGAAATTCCGATAATATTTTCCATGAAAATATCCAAATTTTCCAAGAATAGCCTCAGATCCACAAGGCAACAATGCTGGTAATCTCAGACAGCAACATACTAGAGATAATATTTATATCTGATAAAACATATTTCCAGTACTTTTTCTCTGGCTGGCTTATGCAGAGTCTCTGGGGCACTTTTATCGCGTTGCATTAAGCAACAGATTCATGTAGTCGTACAAAATGACAATTCAAAAGGTAAATTGAGGAAGTAGAAAATAAAAGATTAGTCTACATTGAAATTAATAAATTTCCCCTGTTCCCTTAGCTACGATTATGACATTTGTTCTAGAGGTCGACCGATTATGATTTTTCAAAGCCGATACAGATTATTGGAGGACCCAAAAAAGCCAATACCGATTAATTGGCCAATTTTTAAAAATGTATTTGTAATAATGACAATTACAACAATACTGAATTTAACTTAATATAACACAATAAAATCAATTTAGCCTCAAATAAATAATGAAAATATGTTCAATTTGGTTTAAATAATGCAAAAACTAAGTGTTGGAGAAGGAAGTAAAAGGGCAATATGTGCCATGTAAAAAAGCTAGTGTTTAAGTTCCTTGCTCAGAACATGAGAACATATGAAAGCTGGTGGTTCCTTTTAACACAAGTCTTCAATATTCCCAGGTAAGAAGTTTTGGGTTGTAGTTATTATAGGTCTCTCTCTCTCTCTCTCTCTCTCTCTCTCTCTCTCTCTCTCTCTCTCTCTCTCTCTCTCTCTCTCTCTCTCTCTCTCTCTCTCTCTCTCTCTCTCTCTCTCTCTCTCTCTCTCTCTCTCTCTCTCTCTCTCTCTCTCTCTCTCTCTCTCTCTCTCTCTCTCTCTCTCTCTCTCTCTCTCTCTCTCTCTCTCTCTCTCTCTCTCTCTCTCTCTCTCTCTCTCTCTCTCTCTCTCTCTCTCTCTCTCTCTCTCTCTCTCTCTCTCTCTCTCTCTCTCTCTCTCTCTCTCTCTCTCTCTCTCTCTCTCTCTCTCTCTCTCTCTCTCTCTCTCTCTCTCTCTCTCTCTCTCTCTCTCTCTCTCATTAACCTTTGACTATTGGATGTTCTTATAAGGCACTTTAGTATTGCCAGTGTAACAGTATAGCTTCCGTCCCCCTCCTCGCCCCTATCTGGGCTCGAACCAGGAACACATCGACAACAGCCACCCTCGAAGCATCGTTACCCATCGCTCCACAAAAGCTGCGGCCCTTGCAGAGCAAGGGGAACAACTACTCCAAGTCTCAGAGTGAGTGACGTCACCAATTGAAAACGCTATTAGCGCGCACCCCGCTCACTAGCTAGCCATTTCACATCGGTTACACCAGCCTAATCTCGGGAGTTGATAGGCTTGAAGTCGTAAAAGGCTCAATGCTTGAAGCATTTTGAAGAGCTGCTGGCAAAATGCACGAAAGTGCTGTTTGAATGAATGCGTACAAGCCTGCTGCTGCCTACCATCGCTCAGTCAGATTGCTCTATCAAATATCAAATCATAGACTTAATTACAACACAATAACACAGAAATACGAGCCGTAGGTCATTAATATGGTCGAATCCGGAAACTATCATTTCGAAAACAAGACGTTTATTCTTTCAGTGAAATACGGAACCGTTCCGTATTTTATCTAACAGATGGCATCCCTAAGTCTAAATATTCCTGTTACATTGCACAACCTTCAATGTTATGTCATAATTACGTAAAATTCTGGCAAATCAGTTCGCAACGAGCCAGGCGGCCCAAACTGTTGCATATACCCTGACTCTGCGTGCAATGAACACAAGAGAAGTGACACAATTTCACCTGTTTAATATTGCCTGCTAACCTGGATTTATTTTAGCTAAATATGCAGGTTTAAAAATATATACTTCTGTGTATTGATTTTAAGAAAAGCATTGATGTTTATGGTTAGGTACAGTCGTGCAACGATTGTGCTTTTTTCGCAAATACGCTTTTGTTAAATCATCCCCCGGTTGGCGAAGTTGGCTGTCTTTGTTAGGAAGAAATAGTCTTCACACAGTTCGCAACGAGCCAGGCGGCCCAAACTGCTGCATATACCCTGCCTCTGTTGCAAGAGAAGTGACACAATTTCCCTAGTTAAAATAAATTCATGTTAGCAGGCAATATTAACTTAATATGCAGGTTTAAAAATTTATACTTGTGTATTGATTTTAAGAAAGGCATTGATGTTTATGGTTAGTTATACGTTGGAGCAACGACAGTCCTTTTTCGCGAATGCGCACCGCATCGATTATATGCAACGCAGGACACGTTATTAATTAAATTGGGCATTCCGATTAATCGGTCAACCTCTAAAAGGATGGAACAAATTATTGACCTACAGATCAAGAAAAAAGCTTGTTTTTTCTACTAAGCTGCTGTAGGCCAATAGTCTATCCAAATACTTTCAAATATCCCTTTATCTTTTCTTTGCATCTCTTCCTTGTGAACACCTATAGGTGAAACACCTGGATCATCTAAACATGACTACGGTGTGATACAGGACGTGTTTAGTTGGCCTACCAAGGGCTGTTACGATGACTGTATTACCGCCAAACCGGCGGTCACAAGTTATGACTGAGGTCAAATTCCACATGACTGTTTAGTCACGGTAACTAGGCTTCTCCAAGCTCTGATGCTGCTGCTGGTCATGAGTAGCCTACCTAAACGTGGTAACTGCCTGGTACTTGGCACTCTATTGTCCCTCTAATCAATGCCAAGATAATTGAAAATCTAAATCAAACAGTTCATGAGAACCATGAGCTCATGTTGCGCAAGATTTTAAATGGTTATGCAATTGCGTGAGAAAACAGTGATTTCCTCCATTAAAAAGAGGATCCAACAGCTTTCTATATTTATTTCTCAACTTTCCTAATATTAAGCACATTGTTTACCTTTACAGCAGGAGTAAAGCCTACATGGCTGGCATGACAATAAACCACACAGGGAAAAGCGTCCTCCATTCACTATTTAAGTGCAAAGATGACATGTATTGTTTCCCGCTGCCCCCGTTTCGATACAGATGCATGATAATGGTCCATTCTAAATCAAAACAAATGTCACACATATAGTATTTAGTATATGTAAAGACAAGATTAAATCAACAATAGTCTGATGGGTGACAATATTAGACTATCACTTGTGAGCGCTGCATTGTCGCTTGTGAATGATGCCCAGCATGTGCAGTAAGGCGAGACAGTCGGTGTAGAGCCTAACTGGCATACAGAGTCGGCGCGAGAGTTTCAATTTTGGGGAAGATAATTTTTACCATAAAAATGCACATTTATAATAAAGGATTACATTAATGGTCACTTTTGAGAAAACTTCATTTTGGAACATTCACGCTTACAGCCTAATGCCGTGAGCACATTGCTGCACTTATAATGTGAAGAAATAGCCTAATAGTTCATCAACATTTTAAGCTAAACATTCTGATCTGTTGCATCAGCCTCATTGCTTTTAAAATGTTTGATGCGAGTGGTTGTATTAATTTTGGATCTATCGCATCTCACAACTGTCCCAAAGCATGATTGGAATATTTATTTATTGCACAGAAGGACAAGTTAACCAATAGAATGTCAACTTTTGCACTATGGGGCATAGTAGAATGACATAGGCTAGTACTTTTGCTGTTTGTTAGGCTTACTCACCTTGTTGGTTGATGAAAATTAGGCTAAATGTGGACAGTTCTGCTAAACATTTTCAATATGCGCCTCAGAATTTGATAAGAGGGAAGTGCAGTTGCGTCCCCATTGTGTCGGTCTTCACTTGTAGTCTACTTCTAGCCGAGATGCCTGTGAGAAGGAACCAATCACGTGACAGGCATTGACTAATAAGAGATATCTGAGAGAGCCATATGAGTGAGGTGCTTCGGAGCACGGCAGCTCAGAGAAGGGAATTATAATATTCAGCCCAAAAGCAAAACGGCCACTGGCCGCAAAAGGCATGTTTTTTTTTAAATAGGCATTACGGCCACACAAGGGGATGCCGCCGTGAAATTTGAGGCATGGTGAGAATATTGTCAAGTGCTTGTCAAATTGTGAATGACAGACTGATGAAGTGTGTACAGCCTGCACTGCCTTCCATGCTACTTTTTTCAAATCATCATTAGAGTCGCATCATGCAGCCTGAGAATGCATTAAAAACATAGAGCCCACCCAACGTTGCATAAATAACCTTAAATTGCACATATAGGAGGGCGTGTTTCTTTGTTAACCGCTCAACACAGAATAGCTGCATGTCCGCACTCTCTCGGAAACCATTTGTAGAAAATATCCTTTCTATTTTATTCGGCTATGTTCAATTGTATTCTTCATACTATAAAATAATGCCACGGAATACTAAGCAAACCCTGTCTGCTAAATGAACTAGTGTAGCCCACAGCCATATGTCATAGCCAGAACAGGACAACTCAGAGTATGATATTTTGTTCTTCTGAAATAGACCACAATTTCTTTATATCATGTTTCTTTAGACCGGTCTAAAATAAATGAAAATAATTTATTGTGATGGTGTAGGCTATATTAAGTGGATTTATTGTAGATGTATCAAAAAGGTCTGTATCAGTGGCTTCTAGACTATGTGTGGAAGCAAGGAGATTCAAAACATGTTTATGTCAATTACTGGTCAATTAACATGAGACTGGCAGTTATTTGCTTGACAATCACCAGCTGACAAAATGTCATAACCGCCACAGCACTAACACGGAACCCAAACCGGCTGCGCGCATCCGCTATCGTGCAGAAATGTATTTTGTCCCCCTACAACAAACGTGATCACGACAAAGGTTAAAATATCAAATCAAACTCTGAACCACTGAAATTAATTTGGGGACAGGTCGAAAAGCTTTTAACATGTATGGCAATTTAGCTTGTTAGCTTGCACTTGTTTGCTAATTTGTCCTATTTAGCTATCTTGCAGTTGCTAGCTAATTTGTCCTGGGATATAAACATTGAGTTGTTATTTTACCTGAAATGCACAAGGTCCTCTACTCTGACAATTAATCCACACATAAAACAGCCAACCGAATCGTTTCTAGTCATCTCTCCTCCTTCCAGGCTTTTTCATCCTTGAACTTATATGGTGATTGCATCTAAACCTTCATAGTACTACCACGATGACCGGCAAAACAGTTCATCTTTCAATCACCCACGTGGGTATAACCAATGAGGAGATGGCACGTGGGTACCTGCTTCTATAAACCAATGACGAGATGGGAGAGGCAGGACTTTCAGAGCAATCTGCGTCAGAAATAGAAATTAGTTCCATTTTAGCCCTTGGCATCGCAAACGCTCATTGGCATGCGCGAGCAGTGTGGGTGCAATATTTGAATAACACGATTTCTACATTTATTTCGCGCCGCTCACGCACGCGACGTGTCTGGTCAGCATGTAAGCCTACACCTCGCCTTTCACAGAAGACCCCTCTACGTCCCTTCACCCTCTCTTTTAGTTTACACCTCCTTCCCACTCATCCCAGAACAGAAGCAGGCCTGTCAGGGAGGCCGACAGACAGAGACAGGCCCATCTCTCTCTACCTCTACCTCTACCTCCCTCCCTCACTTCCCAGAACAGAAACAGAAGGAGGAGCGGGCCAGACCAAGAGACAGATGGACAGGCAGGCAGAGCCACGCAGGCAGGAACTCGGAGGATTATGTGCCATCCTTGGCATCAGGTTGGGCCTTTAAGGGTTTACGTAACACCCAGTGATGCTGAGTCATTTGGACCCCTGTCAAGCTCTGGCACTAAGTGAGTGTTAAGAAGGAAGCATGGTGAATACACACAGAAAATGTTGTAGGCCCAATACTTACCAACACTGCTTAGGGAGCTGCTACTCTCAGAGTCTGAGGGCATGGTGGAGAGAACACTGTATGTAGAGCCTGCAGAGACAGTGATGAGGTGGAGAAGAGAGTAATCAGTAACCAGTCAAAAAGAAGACCCCGAAATCGGGTGTTTTACATTGAAGTTGTTCTTGAAACAAATAGTTTGGTTCGTCAATCGATGAATTAGTATTGTAAAGTTAGCTTCATAACCCAATACAAATATGCATGAAAAAAAAATTGACAAATATATCTTCTCCTGTACTTATGATTTTAACTCCTCTTTATTCATGTCCCCTCTCGCTCTCCATGCAAGTAGTACAATGCTTTGATGTATATTTCCTGTATGGCCCTGCTAGTCAAGCCCTTTCTAAGTCAAGCAGCACATGGAGACAGTGCTCAGGACGATAATGCCATATTTGCATAGTGCTACACACTTCTAAAGGCTTCTTTCTGCATGCTTCCCAGCAAAAACAGTTCCAAAAAGGTCATGCATATATTATGTCGTTGTTGTTTGTTTTGGACTTAGGTAAGGGTTTTTTCGGCTGTTCGGGCACAACATTTTCTCAAGGCAAGCCAAAGTCGGTAACTGAAGTCTTTGTTGGTGATTTGTCAACAGTAGGGATTCTTCAATAAAGACTGTCGTCACTAAACTCGTTTTCAAGCACATTTTTTCCATTGAGAAATACTGGACCAAACATCTTAGATGTAAAATTGCATGATTAAGAGCTTCTTGACAAAAAGCTGAAACTAATGACTGATTTGAGTTCTTAGATTCATTTTGACAATTTTTTTTGTAGTTCATACTGGCAAAGGCATCTCAATATGGACAAACAGTACAATTGCCGCTTTATTCTTGTTTTTCAAGTGATGGTCTTTTAAGGGAGTATGCGAGCACACTAGTTTGGATCGCCTAGCCGACCTGAAGCATGCTGACTCCTTTACGCCCAAGGGAGATTTCATTTGATCTTTATACGTTTTAGTCGTTTAGCAGACTCTTATCGAGAACGACTTACAGGAGCAATAAGTGCCTTGCTCAAGGGCACAGACAGATTTTACCGAGTCGGCTTGGAGATTTGAACCAGAGACCTTTCGGTTACTGGCCCAATGCTTTTAACCACGAGGCTACCTTTTCATGTAGAGGAATCCATAGAGGGAGCTATACAAGGTCATGCTGCTGGACATCACAACTCTAGCTGCAGCAACAGATCAGCAACATAGGAGTTTAACCCTTTGCGGAGTGAGTTCTTAGAATGTCATCATTCTCAGTGTTCCACTTTGGAATTTTTACTTCAGTGCAGACTGAATGAGCAGCCCTTGCTGTTGTCATCTTTAAGAATCAGTTAGGTTTGCCATAGTACATAATATATAGACATACCGTTTATTGCTCCTTTGAGTATTAAGAAGACAAACAGATATACATATAGCTGGTTATATATAGTCTAATGGGTATATTGTGATCAACTGAGATGCGCCTCTGTCACACTTCAAGCAGGCATAAGACTGCAATTAAAGGATAAGGTTTTTTGTTGTTGTTTTTGTTTTACAACCAAATCTATTTATGTAAATGGCATGTTATAGAATGGTCCAGACACCTTTGTGATTTCACATGTTTTCGATAAAGTTACCCCAAAACAGCAAATCACTTCCTCAACCTCATTGTGTAGTATATGGGGGTCCCCAAAATAACTTTTACAAAATAGCCAAAAAAACACCTCCAAACATCATTTTAGAAATGGCAAAGCTCTCAGTAAAGTGTCTTTAGATGTTGTACACATGAAAGAATTGTCACTCAGAACTTTATCTGCAATGTTATATTCTCTTTTGCGCTACTCGAGCCATTTCATTTTCCATGTAGCTTCCTGGTTAGATTTTTCTCAGGTTTTCGCCTGCCATATGGGTTCTGTTATACTCACAGACATCATTCAAACAGTTTTAAAAACTTCAGAGTGTTTTCTATCCAATACTACTAATAATATGCATATATTAGCTTCTGGGCCTGAGTCGCAGGAAGTTTCCTCTGGGCATGCTTTTCATCCGAAAGTGAAAATGCGGCCTCCTATCCCAAACAGGTTTTAAAGTGTGTCCTCTAATACCCAGTCATGACACACACCAAAGACAGGGTTTTTTTCTGAATCAAAGAAGGGACTTGGGTGGTGGGCATGGAGCGGAGACATTTGAGTTTTAAAGCAAACTTCCTGCAAATCTATGCATTTTGCTCTGGCTAATCCTGTGTTATTTTGCTCTGGCTAATCCTGTGTTATTTTGCTATGGCTAATCCTGTGTTATTTTGCTATGGCTAATCCTGTGTTATTTTGCTCAAACATAATATCTACCGCTAAATTCAGTGTTTTGGGAATTCTCAAATCTCCCTGACTGTCCAACTTTTATTTTGGTGATTGATAGATGTCAATTATTATATTATAATAAAACATAAATCCATTATAGTTTCTACATTCTTTATATCTGAGTTAAGTCATTTAAGTTAAAGCGTTTTTGTACAAATTTGAATTAGGTGACCCCGAAAAAAATCCCAAGGATTTCAATGGCAGACAAATTTCACCAAGGGAGTGATAACATCAAGAGGGCATCGATCAAATCCCATTATCCCAGATCTGCTGTGTAGGCTATAGTCCTTACAACGCCAAGCCTGCAGATCACACAAGGCCTAACCTCATTAGAGAAAGAGCGAGATTAGAAATTAAATGAAGGTAGAAGAAAGGTGACTGACTTTTAATATTTTCTGACACTTCCTGAAGCTCGGCCTCTGCTGCTGCGCTCCACTGGGGAACACAGAGGATTTCACATTGTTCTAGCTGACATGAGAACTGCACATAGCCTAGCACACCACTACTAGTCTGCTGCACACTGAAATCACACTTTCGACTAATTTTCCCAGATGCATGTAAAAGGAGTAGGCTACACTTTTTATTTTTATTATTGTGTCAGATTTGGAAGCAGCAGGTAGCCTAGTGGTTAGAGCGGTGGGCCAGTAACCAAAAGGTTGCTGGATAGAATCCCTGAGCTGACAAGGTCAAAATCTGTCGTTCTGCCCCTGAGCAAAGCAGTTAACCCACTGTTCCCCTTGCCCCAAAGACGTGGATGTCGATTAAAGCAGCCCCCCGCACCTCTCTGATTGAGGGGTTGGGTTAAATGCAGAAGACGCATTTCAGTTGAATGCATTCAGTAGTACAACTGACTAGGTATCCCCCCTTAACCATTTTTATTTATACTGGAACTCTTGCGGCTCAGCTAGGGGATAAGTCATCTTACATGGAAGTCAGGCTTTTCTGCTCGATAAACGTTTTTTACTGATACAAGAACAGGTCTGGGAGATGTTCAGCCCCAGAACACAAAATTCATTTGATTCTAAGTAATCTGTCCCCTCTCCGACCAGCATGTCATGCCACATTGAGTAGCCCAAATCATAATCATTGTCAATGCTCACTACAGATTTCATATACCAGCGGCTTGCCAGTTATATCCTGCCTTTAATTTAAACATAAAGATACAGTAAGTTAGAAGAGAGTATGGAAATTGAGAAAAACTAGGCCTAGCCTATAGGCTCGAAATGTATCAAATTGAGACCTGTGGCGACAGTATACACGAAGTCTCTTATCAGGCCAATGAATGCAGTAGCATATTGAACGGTAGCAGGCCATCCGGTGTTAGAAGGGTCGGCAGAGGTAGACCTCTTAAAACAGGACTTTAAGCATCAATAGCAATTCGACCTTGGCCTCATTCAGCCGGGCCGATGATTTGTTAACAAGCTGACGGCGTCAAAAAATAGTATATGTATTAGAGCTGCAAAAGATCTTTTGTTTGGCACTTAGACTGCAGACAGTCTAATTCTCTAACATTCCATCGTGAAGTGTGCACTTGCCCTGTGGGGGTGAGTAAGTGGACACTTTAGGAAGAAGTGTGGGGAAACAGAATGCAACCTGAAAGTGTGGACTCGTTCACTTTCTCTCAACAACATCCAATGTTTTTTCACTGAGGGTGAGTGAGCAATGCACACTTTAGGAAGACGTGTAGGGATCCTGAACACAGCCTTGTTTAAAGATCGAGTAGGGTATAGCCAAGTGAGAGCTGATGGTAGACAGGGATAGTAGAACAAAGGCCCATCTCCTCTCCCTGACTCCCTCCATGTCTACCAATTAGGGTTGCAAAGGGTTGGAAACTTGCCGGTAAATTTCCTGAATTTTTCCAGAACTTTCCATTGGAAGTTAAGCCCGGGAATTTGGGGAATTTTCATTAAATTTATGAAATTCATTTAAAAAATGTTAACTTAAAACAGTGAACCTTTTTTTTGTGGGGCAATTCTAGGTCTTGTGTCATACTTTGGTTAAACTATCACCAATTCAATGGAAATGCAACCCTCTGCATGCACAGTGCATCACATGTGCAGCTGATTCTCAAGATCTTGCACACTAATGAGATGCTATTGAGCCCACACTACTACACTGTCTGAGCCAAGGACAACATGCATTCTGGTAAGTTTTGATTACAATACTGGGTGGGGTGAATATATTCTATATGACAAACATGATTTTTAGTTAACAAGTCAATTGTAGCCTACAGCGACGTGTATTTAAATAATTTATAACTTGTTCACAATTTCTGCTAGTTAGTTTGCTTAAAAACCTCTTAGAGATCGGGCTACTTTTTTCAACATTCTGTTAAAAATCACGCAACATTTCAACGTCCTGCTAATCATGCCAGGAATATAGTATATGCATATGATTAGTATGTGTGCATAGAAAACACTCTGAAGCTTCTAGAACTGGTTCAATGGTGTCTGTGACTATAACAGAACGATTTCCGTGGTCAAAATCGGCAGAAAACCTGGTCACTAAATCGCCGAAGAAAAAATCAATCCGCCAGCCCAAGTATTGTCTATTGGAAGGAAAAATAATTAAGAGTGAGATTACAGTTCCTACAGCTTCCACACGATGTCGCCAGTGTTGTGATTTCGATTCAACTAAATCCTTGGTCATCTGAGTAATAGCCACATCCGGTTGTCAAGTCCACAGATGTAAACAATGGAACCGGAAAAGTTAGTTACGTTACCCAAACTCGTGCTTATTGAATACAGATTGCTCCGTGATCAATTTGATCGTTTATTAACGTTTAGTAATACCTAAAGTTGGATTACAGAAGTAGTTTGAAGTGTTTTGTCAAAGTTTATAGGCAACTTTTTAATTTTAAAAAATAACGTCGCGTTTAAAAAATGTGTTTTTACTGGATCTGGCGGTGTTCATAAATTTGAAAATAAAAATAAAAGAGAGCCGCACACTCTTGGAGCTCAGATGCAAAAATTTAATACCAACGTTTCGACAGCCAAGCTGTCTTCATCAGGGTATAATCACAAACACTGCGGGATGACTCGTTTATATAGTGTCAAAGGACACAGGTGTCTGTAATCACGGCCAGGAGTGGCCTAATATCATTGGTTAATAATCAAATATGAAAATGTCTTACAAAGAACAGCATACAAACAAATGGATAGCATACGATCATAGATTAATTTGACTATACAAGTTTACACACAATTACAATGGCAAAATCACAATAATCACAAGAATGGCTTCAGATCAAAGTCTACGTTGAGACCGAAGGGCGCAAGGGTCTTTAAATTAAAGATCCAGGCAGCCTCTCGTTTTAACAATAAATTATCAAGGTCACCCCCTCTCCTAGGGAGGGTGACATGTTCGATGCCAATATAACGCAGTGACGAAATCGAGTGGCCTGCCTCCAAGAAGTGGGCCGCAACTGGATAAGTCAAGTTTTTACACCTAATGGTGCTACGGTGCTCTGAGATACGTACTACGTAGACTTTGATCTGAAGCCATTCTTGTGATTATTGTGATTTTGCCATTGTAATTGTGTGTAAACTTGTATAGTCAAATTAATCTATGATCGTATGCTATCCATTTGTTTGTATGCTGTTCTTTGTAAGACATTTTAATATTTGATTATTAACCAATGATATTAGGCCACTCCTGGCCATGATTACAGACACCTGTGTCCTTTGACACTATATAAACGAGTCATCCCGCAGTGTTTGTGATTATACCCTGATGAAGACAGCTTGGCTGTCGAAACGTTGGTATTAAATTTTTGCATCTGAGCTCCAAGAGTGTGCGGCTCTCTTTTATTTTTATTTTCAAGTTTCTACTCCGCTAGCCAGCACCTCGTCTTTATAGGTGTGCGTTTCTTTTTCTTCTAGGGTGTTCATAAATTGACATTTTGGGTACACAAGGACCGATTTAATTGAAAAAAAGACCCAATTGTGATGTTTATGGGACATATAGGAGTGCCAACAAAGAATCTCGTCAAAGGTAATGAATGTTTTATATTTTATTTCTGCGTTTTGTGTAGCGCCGGCTACGCTAATTCCTTTGTTTACGTCCCTTCTGGTATTTCGGCGTGTCGTCTGCTATCAGATAATAGCTACTCATGCTTTCGCCGAAAAGCATTTTACAAATCTGACTCGTTGGCTTGATTCACAACGAGTGTAGCTTGAATTGACTACCCTGCATGTGAATTTTAATGAACGTTTGAGTTTTAACGAGTGCTATTAGCATTTGGCGTAGTGCATTTGCATTTATTGTTGGCAGGGGGTGCGGTTGCATCCCGGGTGGGCCAGAAAGGTTAAGCCTGCTAACTGAGGAGTGTTAATTCACCTGTTTCCATACATGTTTCATTTTAAAACATGTTTCTTACAAAAGGAGTTGTTTAATCTAAATGCTTAATTATTAATCTGTACATGGAATCGTATATGTTTTTTTCAACCATTTTTCTCCCTAGTCTTTACGGGAAAATGCCAAGGGCACTATCTGATTTGTGGAGACATTTCACTGCAGCTGATGTAGAAGGAGAAGCTGTGGACATTTGCAAATACTGTGCCAAATCACATGTGAAGAAGGCAACAAAATGCAGAATTCAGCACTCACATCAAGAATCCTCTGACAGAAGTCCCTCTACTTCTATTCGAGGTGAAAATGATGAATCAGACACCTTATCGATAACAGCTCATAGTCCTCCTGGAATCATTTGTTGTTTTTTTACTCAATGGAGGAACATATTCAGAGAAATTATGATGAATGTCTTGCTCAAGGTGTGTATGCAACTGGTTCACCTCTGATGCTCACAGGCAATGTGTATTGGAAGGGATTTCTGAATGTTATTTGCCCAGCATACACCCCTCCAACCAGACATGCGTTATCTACTCATTTGCTGGATGCAGAGTTCAACAGAGTTCAAGTGAAGGTCAAGCAAATCATAGAGAAAGCAGACTGTATCGCAATCATCTCTGATGGGTGGCCTCCACCCCTCAACCAGTATTCTACAAGAGCACAGACACAAGGGACAATGGACACACCGGTCTCCACATTGACTGACTTCAGCTTATCTGCAATGACCTTGGACCACAGAAGGTATGTGCACTAGTGACAGACAATGCTGCGAACATGAAGGCTGCTTGGTCTAATGTGGAGGAGTCCTACCCTCACATCACACCCATTGGCTGTGCTGCTCAAGCATTGAATCTGCTCCTCAAGGACGTCATGGCACTGAAAACAACGGATACAATCTACAAGAGAGCCAAGAAAATGGTTTGGTATGTGAAGGGTCATCAAGTTACAGCAGCAATCTACCTCACATAGCAAACAGAAGAATAAGGGCACCACATTGAAGCTGCCCAGCAAAACCTGTTGGGGTGATGTTGTCATCATGTTTAACAGTCTCCTGGAGGGAAAGGAGTCTCTCCAAGAAATGGCCATATCAGTCTGCCGATATGGACAGCCCCATCAAGAGGATCCTCCTGGATGAAGTATTTTTGGAGAGAGCGGTAAGCAGCCTGAAACTCCTGAAACCTATAGCAGTAACCATTGCACAGATTGAGGGAGACAATGCCATCCTGTCTGATATTCAGACTCTGCTTGCAGATGTAAGAGAAGAAATCCGTACTGCCCTGCCCACTTGACTGTTGCTCCAAGCAAAGGAAACTGCAGTTCTGAAATACATCAAAAAGTGTGAAGACTTCTACCTTAAGCCCATACACGCCGCAGTGTACATGTTGGACCCCAAGTATGCTGGTAAGAGCATCCTGTCTGGTGCAGAGATCAACAAGGCCTATGGTGTCATCACTACCGTGTCATCACTGCCATGTCTCGCCACCTTCACCTGGATGAGGGCAAGGTTCTTGGTAGTCTGGCGAAGTACACTTCCAAGCAAGGGCTTTGGCATTGAGATGCAATATGGCAGTCGTGCCAACATCTCATCATCCACCTGGTGGAAGGGACTTTGTGGATCTGAGGCTCTTTCCCCCATTGCCTCCATTATCCTCCAAATCCCACCAACATCAGCCGACTCATAGCGCCACTGGCCCTTGTTTGGGAACACACACACCAAAGCACGCAACAGGCTGACCAATACAAGGGTTGAAAAATTGGTGGCCATTGGGCAATTTTGTGGCTTTTTGAGCCTGGCAACAAGCCATCCTCAACAAGGAAGATGAGGCCTCAGAGTGATGTTCAAGAGGTGGACATTGAGGAGGTCCAGGGAGAAGACATGGAAGCCTGAGAGGAAGACAACAAAAGCTTTAGTTTCTAGACCATCATTTTACACATGTATGTTGAAAACGTTTTAGGTAAAATGTTTGTTTGTCAATGATTTGGTAAATATATCCAATGCAAAAAACATCTACATTTTAATGGTATTAATATTAATTTGCATATATTCCATTAATTCCCATATATTCCCATTAATTCCAACAGAAAGTTTCCACCTCTGAATATTCCCCAAAATGTACAACCCTACTCCCACTCCCCTCCAGGGCCAACAGTTTTTGCTCCATAAGGCCAGATTATCTTTCCATGAAGCGGAGGAATACTAAATTCTGAAGTATGGCGAAAATATGAAAAAGGGTTGAATAGGATAAGTGGCAAGGAACGACAAAGTGTGTTCCTCTCATAGTGATCAGAGTCTGGTGCCGCTGTCAACTGTTACTAAATAACATAAGAGGTCAACCAGATAATTATCTCTTCTAAAAATGCACCAACTACCCCAAAATCTAAGTATGCGTTTATTTGAGGAATTGGATTCTGCCATTTCAAAACACTTTCCATCTTAAGATCTTGACAACTTGATGCAAGGCCTTCTCTTCCTGAGGAGGAGATAAGACTTCAGGGACTGTTGGAGAACAAAGGTTATTATTGTTATATTAATAATAGTCTGTATTATGAACTGGGTGGTTCCAGCCCTTACTGCTGCATCTCCTCGGGCCTTATTGCTGAATTGTGTCTGAATTCAGGAACAGACTGTGTGTGTGTGTGTGTGTGTGTGTGTGTGTGTGTGTGTGTGTGTGTGTGTGTGTGTGTGTGTGTGTGTGAGAGATAAAGCCACTGCTGTTTGGCTGGGCCTGGAAGGACTCCATTTCAGGGGGTCTGTCTCTCACAAGGCCATGCATGGCAGTGGGTCACATGACCAGAAGAGTCTGCAGGGTCGTGGTCAGTAGAAGGAAAACGGGAAGGTACAACCTGAAGTTGGCCAATAAGAACAGAGTTTGAAACAAATCTGAGACCACAGAAGGTCAGAATTCAAACTAAACAAATTTTGCTAAATAAAACAGCTGATTGTCATCACAGAGCATACGTGTTCTATATAGCAGTGGAACGTAGCCAAACCGCTGAAGAACACAACATCATCCTAAATGACAGACAGGAGTGGTGTGGTGGTTCACTTAGTGCCGCTTCACTATTAAACAAGGTGGAGAAACCTCTATATAACTTAAGAGGTTTACAACAACACGGTGCCATGATAAATAGATAGGTTATACCTATCCAGTCATTTCAGATTTTTGAGCACTGAAGGAGTCAAGGCTGGCTAAAGTTAGCCTGATTCTAAATCTCTTAAGTGCTATACAGCCAACTCATATGGTCGCTAGCATTTAGCATAAAAATGACCAAGTATAGATCTGGTACGAGGCTGGGGTAAAGAGTCTGAATATTGAGACGCGATGAGGAGCTGATCGCTGTCCCTCTAGCAGAAATGCTGAACAGCAGCAGTCTAGCTGGTCCAGTAATGCTCGTACTTATTACAGCGAACACACAGCCTATTATCTGCCAAGCTAGTGGTGCTTTAACCCAGAAGAACACTAGAAGTCAGCATAAGTGAGACAAAGTTTTTTAAAAACAACTATGATAGCAGCTTATAAATCTCGAAAGCGGAGGTGCATTGCTCGGGTCCTCTGGGGCCGCAGTCCTGCTGATTAAATCACCGTTGGCTTTTGACAAGGGACTAATTTCTCCAGGTGTGTGAATTCTCCAGCCAATCTGTAGCCTCGACTTCCAGGGAGACAGGGAAACCAGCAGAATGCTGTGACCACTTGGCAAGCGTACAGTCATCATTAGGCTATAGCTTGTCTTGGACATGAAGTTGTGTAATATACAGTGATCAGATGATATCTGTACATCCTGAATAATCTTGAGTTATCTCCGAGAGCAGAACCCCTTTATGAACAAGGTAGGTAAATGTTAATACACACCCTGTCTAGACTACATCTTATCATGACATAACAAAGTAGCGGAGAACACAAGCCTTTGGTCATGCATCAGAGACTGCATTGGAATAGTGACAGAGAAGGGGACGGACGGTAGACGACAGAGAGATATGGGGGAGTGTAGAAGACAGAGAGAGAGGGAGGGTAGATGATAGAGAGGAACATTTTACATCATCTCGCTAGTAATTCATAATGAAACGATCTTAACAGAGAAAAACATCCTCGTGTGCTACCTATATTCCCCCAATACATTCCCCATGCTTTAACGATGACAGCTTCTCCATCCGAGAGGGGGAGATCAACAATTTCCAGTCTCAGGGACATGTACTGTACTCATTTGCAGTGACCTAAATGCCAGAACTAAACAAGAGCACAACAACCTCAGCACACAGGGGGACAACCACCTACCTGGAGGGGACAGCTTCCCTCCCCAATAAGCCCCCCTTGACACAACATAACCAACATAAATGGGTCATAACTCCTGCAGCTCTGTCGGACGCTGGGTATGTACAATTGAAGTCAGAAGTTTACATACACCTTAGCCAAATACATTTAAACTCAGTTGTTCACAATTCCTGACATTTAATCCTAGTAAAAATTCCCTGTCTTAGGTCAGTAAGGATCACCACTTTATTTTAAGAATGTGAAAGAATAATAGGAGAGAATGAATTATTTCAGCTTTTATTCTTTCATCACATTCCCAGCGGGTCAGAAGTTTACATACACTCAATTAGTATTTGTTAACATTGCCTTTAAATAGTTTAACTTGGGTCAAATGTTTCAGGTAGCCTTCCACAAGCTTCCCACAATAAGTTGGGTGAATTTTTGGCCCATTCCTCCTGCCAGAGCTGGTGTAACTGAGTCAGGTTTGTAGGCCTCCTTGCTCGCACACGCCTTTTCTGTTCTGCCTACAAATATTCTATTGGATTGAGGTTAGGGCTTTGTGATGGCCACTCCAATACCTTAACTTAGTTGTCCTTAAGCCGTTTTGCCACAACTTCGGAAGTATGCTTGGGGTCATTGTCCATTTGGAAGACCAATTTGCAACCAAGCTTTAAGATCCTGACTGATGTCTTGAGATGTTGCTTCTATATTTCCACATAATTTTCCTCCCTCATGATGCCATCTATTTTGTGAAGTGCACCAGTCCTTCCTGCAGCAAAGCACCACCACAACATGATGCCGTGATTCAAGGTTGGGATGGTGTTCTTCTACTTGCAGGCCTCCCTCTTTTCCCTCCAAACTTAACAATGGTCATT